>NC_141090.1:36222273-36422273 GCF_041138505.1 Cibotium barometz | reverse complement strand
TTATGGCATAGACCAAGCAATCTGGCTTCTCCTTAGACACCCTGATGGATGTGCAATGTACATTGCAGATTGGAAAGGCATTTGGCAACACTAACAGCATTAAGTTTGTACACTTAAGGATCTGTACGCAAAACATGAGTTAAGCATACTGTGTTGAGAAATGAGAAGGAAATAGAGAGAGAGTGAGCAAAGAGAAGGATAGAGAGAGAGGCAGCCATAGAGAGTAAGTGAAACCACATAACCTCTTCGAAGCCAATTCCTGAATAAACTTGCATTTCCTACGTTGCCATTGAAATTGTTATTCAAACAAAATACAGTGCTTTGTATATATCAAGAAGAAAAGGGAAGTAATATTACTTACTTTTAGGGATTTATGAATCTTTTAGCGTCTGTGAATTGCCATCAATCAAAATATCTAGAATCTGTGCTTTCTAATCATTTGGAAATGAGCTAGATGCCAAGCTGTATAGCCTATCCTTTGTTAAACAATTCGGTTTCTCATCCCAATTAACTTGCACTAGTGTAACACAACACCAAAATTAAAACGCAACATTAAAACCATAAAATATCGTTGCCTACAAAATAGACAAAGAGGGAGAAGTGTAGGCTTTCTTACTCAAAGAAGCCTTCTCCTTGTGCAGGGTAGTACCAAGTCTCCACTTTCTTTCATCTTTATAAAATGCAGTTCTCCATTTATCTTTGAACTCATTTGCAAGCAAGCTATCTAATAGGGGGTCAATATCTCGGGTGGCTATTATGAGGTACTCATCCTATTATTCACATGGTACAACATTAGTTTGACAATATCTAAATCATATATTGCAAGTGCTAGAAGATTGAAGGTTTACCTAGAATACTATTTGGGAAAGTTTTGAAAGCTCACAGTTGTACCAAGACGGGCGACCCTTTTTTTTCTTCATCGAGGCATGCTTCTCCATCCATGCCTTGTTCGTTGCTCTAGTGTGCTTCATAATTGTTTACTTATTTGCTATTCCAAGAGTCCTAATGAGACACACTAGACGAAGAAACATAGCCCACTTCATTCATCCTATGGAGTGTGATTTTTGAGGGAGCTCGGTGGAGGGAGATTTGGAAGGAGCTTTTCTTGGGTGTCCTCTCTCTCTACTTGAACAATCTCTCTCAAACTATTGCCACCACCATCTCCACCCACCACTGCCTAGCCCAGCCTAGTTTAGCCCACACCACCCTCTCTCTCCTTCTCCCACCCTCTTCCCTCCTCCTCTCTCTCTTCCCTCCCTTTCACTCTCCCTCTCTCACTCACTCTATCCTTGTCTCTCTTTGCTAACTCTCTATATCCTCCCCCTGTCACTCTCTCTATCCTTCTCTTTTCTCACTCTTTGTGTCCTCCCTATCTCACTCTCTGTGTCCTCCCTATCTCACTCTCTCTATCCTTGTATTTCCTAACTCTCTCTATCCTTTGCTCTCTTTAGTATCTCTATGTATCCTCCCCCATCTCTCTCCTTCAATTCTCTCTCCCTCCCTCCCTTTCACTCTCCCACCCTCCCTCTCTCTTCTCTCCACCCTCTCTCTCTCTCTCTCTCTCTCTCTCTCTCCTCTCTTTCCCTCCCTTTCACTCTCCCACCCTCTCTCTCTCTCTCTCTCTCTCTCTCCTCTCTACCCTCCTCTCTCTGTCTCCTCTCCACCCTCTTCTCTCTCTCTCTCTCTCTCTCTCTCTCCTCTCTTTCCCTCCCTTTCACTCTCCCACCCTCTCTCTCTCTCTCTCTCTCTCTCTCTCCTCTCCACCCTCCTCTCTCTCTCTCTCTCTCTCTCCTCTCTACCCTCCTCTCTCTCTCCTCTCCACCCTCTTCCTTCTCCTCTCTCTCCCTCCCTTTTGCTCTCCCACCCTCCCCCCTCTCTCCTCTCTACCCTCCTCTCTCTCTCCTCTCCACCCTCTTCCTTCTCCTCTCTCTCCCTCCCTTTTGCTCTCCCACCCTCCCCCCCTCTCGTCTCTACCCTCTTCCCTCTCCCTCTCTCTCTCTCTCTCCTTGTCCCACCACCTCCCAGCCCCCACACTACCCTCTCTCTCTCTCTCCTCCCACTCTGTTCCCTCCCCCTCTCTCTTCCCTCCCTTTCACTCTCCCACCCTCCCCCTCTCTCCTTCTCTCATCCTCCCTTCCTCCCTTTCACTCTCCCACCCTCCCTCTCTCTCCTTCTCCCACCCTCCCTTTCGCTCTCCCACCCTCCCTCTCTCATTCTCCCATCCTCCCCCCCCCCCCTCTCTCTCTCTCTCTGTCTCTTTTCCTTTCACTCTCCCTCTCTCTCCTCTCCACCCTCTTCCCTCTTCCCTCTCCCTTTCACTCTCCCACCCTCCCCCCCTCTCTCTCTCTTTTTATCTCACCCTCCTTATGCATAATCTCTTCTTCCACCTCATTTCTCTGTATCTCCCTCATGTTCACATGCATTTGCATAGCATTGCATGTGAGTTTATTTTCTACATTTGTATTTTTGCATTTGCATGCATGGGCTGCAATTAACAAGGTGAATAATTTCAAGAATTATATATACAAGATAATTTCATTCTAGGCAAGATATCTACTATGCCTTACATAAAGAAGTAATGAAGAATGTAAATTTATTAAGGTCAATAATTATTCAATTATGATTGAGATCATGGCCTAATTATTTGAGAGGAAGAGGGAGTGTGAGGGAGTGAGAGAGAGAGGGAGTTAGAGAGATAAGAACATGACAACATTACATCCTTAGGATAAAAAATACCACTTTCAATCACAGATAAAACCAAGTTCATTCGCATACACCTTCCAAATACAACTCTTTTATCATAATTGTTATTTGAAACGTACAATAAACCTATAATTTGAAACAACAAATCCAAAATTTGCCAAGGCAATCAATACAAAAGACAAGGCGATCTATAATTGAGACTACGTTATTCCAAAAAAGGTTATTACATAGACTATTGCAATCTAACATTGTTCAAAACTGAAAATATATCATAACTACCTACGGATCCTACACCTATACACTTTTTTGGGCTACTCTATTCTTTAACTCCTCCCGAAGGGGCTCCTCTGCCTTTTCGGCAATATATAATATGATTGAACAAAATCGATTGATCAGTCAGATGAGACATTTCGTTTTAAAAACAATTATGGCAATATATCCGAAACTTCGCCAAGTGCTGATGGCGCTTCCAATCTTCATGTTGCACATGAACAAATATTCAAAATCAACAGGCTTATCCGGCATCTTTGTCCAAAGATTATGGGCCTTTGCCGTGATTCTGAGATGTTCTATCATATCTATGCCCGTTTTGTTTTGCTGCATAAATCTTGCGAACCCTTTCCAGGGTTTCCTTTAGGGTATAGCTAGGGGGGCAATTAGAATAAGCCATTAGAGATGAAGGTGGTGAGGGTTGTAAGGAAGAGAACGATAGTGAGGGAGAGAAATATAATGAGAGGGAGACAGCAAGAGGGAGAAGGAGGCAACAAGATTTGGAAGCGAGGATTAGAGTAAGAGGCAGAGGTTAAATTTATAGATACACAAAGCAAAAGCAAAAAGCAAAAAGCAAAAAGCAAAAAGCAAAAAGCAAAAAGGTAATTTGCATGGTTATCCGCTAAATTTAGAAAAGTAGATACATGGCGGTTTCCTTTAGGGTATAGATAGGGGGGCAATTAGAATAAGCCATTAGAGATGAAGGTGGTGAGGGTTGTAAGGAAGAGAACGATAGTGAGGGAGAGAAATATAATGAGAGGGAGACAGCAAGAGGGAGAAGGAGGCAACAAGATTTGGAAGTGAGGATTAGAGTAAGAGGCAGAGGTTAAATTTATAGATACACAAAGCAAAAGCAAAAAGCAAAAAGCAAAAAGGTAATTTGCATGGTTATCCGCTAAATTTAGAAAAGTAGATACATGGCTTTTCCCTAAATTTAAAAAAGTACATGCATGGCTTTTCCCTAAATTTAGAAAAGTAGATGCATGGCTATCCACTTTATTTAAAAAAGTAGATGAATGGAATTAACATATTCAAGCCATTGACATATAATCATATTAATTGTCCTGCTAAAACATAAAACAAAAAAACAAAAAGTAAATAGTCCTTGCTAGAGAATTGAGACAAAGGACATTTTATTATTGCAACATGAAGGATCATTTCAAAACTACAATACAATGTCATCAATAGTACTAGGTCCTTTTCACATTGTTCTCCTACTACTAAACATTCTCACGAGGTCGGTCCTTCTTTTTGAGAGTGGGTTTATATATAAACATATTATAGTTTGCATCTAACCCAAAGATACACAAATATACAAAATAGGTGTACTTGAAATTGCCGAATCTCTTCTCTTGGCTGCTATATCTAATATGCTACTTCTGTACCTTGTTGACCGTTGGCCTACATCATTTTCTTAGTGACATTGTCCCTTTTGCAACACAAACCCACCAGGCTCCAATGCTCGGATCTCATCCAGAGTCAGGTTTGTATATCGTCCCACTGGCCAAACAACCGCCGGGGGTCTAGCAGCAGGTGATTGACAGATGGTGTTACATACTCTCCAAGTATGATCCACGCTGTTGTTACAAAGCCACATGAACTGACACCTTTGCCTTCCAGACCATTCTCTCATACCATAGAAAGAAGGAGCTGGAACACCTTACCCACAATTCTCGATGCTCTTTTTGCACTTGCCATCTTGGCCACCTAACCATCCTTGGCAAGCTACCTTTATATGTAGAGATGTTCGACGTATAGCCCACATTGAATCATGTATGTCACTCTCCATAATTTCCTGCACCTCTGCTTTAGTTGTCTCTCTCTTTGCATTATGTTGACCACTTGTAGATAAAGGAATAGTGGGTAGAAAGCTTAATCTCCTACCTTGTTTCTTACATGGCTAGTTTTTTGTAACATACTCTGGACAATGTGATGAGTTATCTTCCTCAAGATTTATAACTGTGGGTTTTTGACATGCCGGATCAGTAATGTTATCACCAAAAAAGTTCGGTTGCACGTGCATTGGTGTGCCACTTACTGCTTCCCTCATCATAAATCTGTTAGTGCTTGACGGACTTGGAGCTTTTGATGTATTGGCCTTCTCCATCAACTTTGTTATTATAGGGCCTGCTCCGTGATATTTACCTTGTATGAATGCATGCTTCTTTGTGGATTGCAAGAGGGCATTAGCTAGGTTGGCATGAAACCCTCTTCTGCTAACCAACTTGCATGTTTCGTTTCTGCTAGATAGGTGGGGTCAGCATGTGTGGCACACAAGCATTATCGACATCCTACAAAAGGAGATTAAGTTAATTGCAAGCTTCAACCGCATTCTATAACCAGATAGTTAAGTTGACAATTTAGATTCAAAGTATAAGCTATTATTTTTAAAAACCAAGAAAATTATACTTACCCCTACAAGATGTTCCCTCCAATGGGGATATCTAGGGCTACATGCCATCATACGAGAATTGAAAAAGTACTAAAAACAAGATCAAATTTTTTGAGAACTTTATAAGACCAAACTATACCTTGGATCATATACATGTGCACCCATTGTTTTCCATCCTTGCATACGCCTAATGTGATCAAAACAAACCCAAGCCTTCCTCAAATCCTCATCTCCTATTTGGCACATATAGTTCACCAAATCTTAACCCGATGTAGGCTCTGTGGTTAACATTTTAAACACATAACACGGGTCTGGTGACCCTTCCAAAGCTTGCCTAGGAAAATGACTACCATGGAAGAACTCAAAAGTGCATCGTCTCTTTAATCTAGGATACTTGACTCTACTCCTTGCACTAAACCGTTGATCCTAGAAGCATGCACCATCCTCTTGAATCTACAAGAGAATTGGACAACTTAACAAACTATGTAAACGTTCATTCACAAGAATTACCAAACAATTAAAATCAATATGAAAAGAACATTACCTTTGACATTGAATTAGGGGATGCATGTGCTCCAATAATAGTGACAACTCCATGTTGCTAATATTTGATTCATTCTTCGTATGCTTCCGGTTGACAACTGCATCCAATATGAGTTGTTTGATGATATCCATTTGTACCTTCCTTGGACCACGTGTAGCCACCTCTGAAACTGTCTCTTGCACAAGTTCTCTTATATTTTACAATGCCTACCTTGATGTGCCTCTTTGCACCTCATGCGAATGTTCTCCTTGATGTATCATCAATCTCGACATATGTGGATTTGCAGGCATACAATAGTACACCGTAGCACCACACATTCTTCTACATATAGGTTTGTTCTTACAGTAGAAAAAAGCTAGTGATCCATATCCATCCGTTGTTAAACCCAGAGAGGGAAGTTTCTGTGTGAGCTTGCCTATTATGTGAAAAATTACAAAGTTTCAATAAATACTCTTATAAATCAAAGTTTATTGAAATTAAGCCAAGACAATAAGCTTAACAATCCATGATGTTGTGTTTGGTGTGCCGTTCATAGTTTTGCTTCCACACAAGGCATAAGTGCACTTAAATAAGCCTCCACAAGAATTCGTTCATACAACTCTAAGAAACTTCACATGACTCTCTGCAGGTTTCACCCAACAATGGCCATCATGTGCTTGATCCATTCCTTGCATTAGAGAGGATGAAGGATCATGTACATTTGGTAACTCCAAAGCCACATTACCATTATAGATTTGAGGGATCTCTTCTACTTTCTCAATATGTGTGCTTGCTAATAACAATCTACGAAGAACACTAGCACGAGATTCCTTAGACAATAAGTATTTGACCACACTCTTCTGAAGTGGTGTACCTGTGGGAGAATCTCTTATTCTAAGGTCAATAATGACTTCTTTTGGGGTGCTTGTTGTAGTGTTGCTTGACTCTCCTATTATTGGAATAACAAGGTAATATGTTGTTATATCTTTATCAAAGATATAACATGGTTCCTCTTCAGTGGGTCTAGCTGACTATATAGATATAAGATGATCTACACCATCATCTTGTGGTTTGATTTGCAAAAACTTTCAATTCAGAGTGAGGACATAATATTCCATTAAAATCATTAGCTTTAATGAGATAAAAACGACCCTGTACAACTCTAACAATAGGATCACTCTCCAAACCTCCCACAAAAATGTGAAAAGAAATATTCTCTATGGCAAGAAAAGCTCTCAGAAAACCAGCTCATAAACACACAAGCTCTCAAAAAACTAGCTCACAAACACACAACAAACTAATGACAAATGAATTCAAAATCTAAACACAAACTCTATACATATTAGAAAAAAATTTAAAATTATACTCATTTTTTTAAAAATGATCATTATAAATAATGTCATTAATACACAAAATCTAAAATTTGTTTTCCATAATTATACTATGTAATAAATGCCAGTATAACTAACTCTCATTTAATGATTATTCCTCAACTAACTCTTATATAATGATTATTCCATAAATAACTCTCATATAATGATTACATAACCTTTATATTTGTTGTGATCCCAATTTAAGCTATAACCTTTCTGCCATCTCTTTTTATGATTTTATCTTCTTCTTCTTCTTTTTTCAAGTAAAGAGTACATCCTTGTATTGTATAGCTTTTAAGCAGCTGATTTTAATCCCAAGTAAAGATGTCACCCCATGGAGTCAATGCTGGACAATAACATCGTATGTGTGATTGATTAATTAATTGATTCATGAGAGAGAGAGAGAAGTATTAGTTGGTGGGGCGTCGCACCCTTAGTGGGTCATAGTTCACCATGAGGAGTTGCTCTTAGTTGGTGGGCGGCGAGTCGCCCTTAGTTGGCAACCCCCCCCACCACTAAGGTCCGGTTGCTCTTAGTTGGTTGGGGGGTGGAGGGATCGGACCCCCCCACCCACTTAAGGGCGACCGTCGCCCTTAAGTGGGTTTAGGGGAGGGGATCGCCCCCACTAAGGGCGACCCCCCACCCACTTAAGGGCAAAGGTCACCCTTAAGTGGGTTTAGGGAAGGGGGTCGTTCACTAAGGGCGATGGTCGCCCTTAGTGGGTGACCCCCCCTAAACCCACTAACGGCGGCGATCGTCGCCCTTAAGTGGGTGTGGCGGGATTGCTTTTAGTTAGCGAACCCCCCCACCAACTTACTTAAGAGCAACGGTTGCCCTTAAGTGGGCGGGGCCCACCTACTCCACTTAAGGGCAATTGCCGTCCCTTGAAGTGGGTAGGTAGGGGCCCACCCACTAAGGGCAACGGTCACTCTTAATGGGCGACCCTCCCCACCCACTTAAGGGTGACCTTTGCCCTTAAGTGGGTGGGGGTGAGGGGTCACCTACTAAGGGCGACCGTCGCCCTTAGGGCAACCCCCCTCCCCCCCACCAACTAAGAGTGACCATCACCCTTAGTTGGTGGGGGTGTCCCACCCCCCACTAAGGGCGATGGTTACCCTTAGTGGGGGGCGCACGTGCCCTCCCCCACCCTCTATTAAATGTGGCAGCCCCCCCTGTAGTAACATGGCAGCCCACTCCCCACTCCCCCCCCCCTAAAGTTAAATGTGGTAGCCCCCTCCCCCCTCCCTCCTGAAAGTTAAATGCACTCTCTCCTCCCCCAAAGCAAAATGCCCTCTCCCTCCCTCCCTAAAGCTAAACGCACTCTCCCCCCCCCTCCCCTTAAAGTTGAACGCCCTCTCCCCCTCCCCTCCTTAAAAGCAAAACTCTCACCTCTCTCCCATAAAACGATAGCCCCCTCTCCTTCTCTTTCATATAATCTCTCCCTCCCTAAACCCTAAGAGGATAGCCCTCTCCCTCTCTCTCTCTCTCTCACACACACTCTCTTTTTCTCTCTCTCACCAACCCTTCCTTCACTCTCTTTTTCTCTCTCTCACCAACCCTTCCTTCACTCTCTTTTTTCTTCTCCCTCTCTCTCTCTCTTTATTCCTTTTCCTCTCTTCTCTTTTCTTCATTGTTTCTTCTCTTTCCTCTCTTCTTCTTTGTTTCTTCTTTCTTTATCTTCTTTCAAAACCCTAATTTTTTTAATTTAATCTTTTTTTTTTCTCATTTATATCCATTCCTCTATTTATATTTCCTCTATTTATATCTATTGCTTTTTTGCTCTATTTTTATCTTTTGCTTTCTTATATCTTTTAGGACTCTTTCTTCCTTGTTCAATCTCCTTCTTCTCATGCTACTGCTTCATCCTCATGGCGTCTTCCCAATTCTAAAGAGGGACTATGGTTTGATTTAACGTGCTGATATCACCATCTTCGAGGGGAAAAGGAAGAGGTACTTCTCCCACTTTGACATCCTCAATTGACATGCCAACATGACCAAGTGGTAACAAGGAATTCCATGGACGGTATCCAAAGTGGGGTTTACGTGCAGCATGGTCCCAATAGCTACTTTGGTACTGTTGAACATTAAGAACACCTGTGTCCCTCTTTCGAGTTGGGAAGCACCATGTAGAAAAGAGGAGCAAAGAGAGAAGTAAGAGATTGCAAAATAAGGCCACTCAAAAGGAGATTGGAAGAGGAAAGAAAGAGATCGAACAAACAAAGTGAACAAAACAGAAAGAATCCAAGAAGATATAAATAAAGGAAGAAGAGATATAAATAGAGAAAAAGTTATAAAAAATAGAGAAAAAGATATAAATAGAGAGAAAGCTATAAATAGAGAGAAAAGGTAAATATTAAAAAAATAAATTTTAGGGTTAGAGAGAGAGAGAGAGAGGGAAAGAATAAAGTGAAAGGGAGGCGTTTAAAAAGGAAGGAGAGAGAGAGAGATAAAAAGGAAGGAGAGAGAGAGAGAGAGAGAGAGAGAGAGGAGGGGAAGCGAGAATTGAGAGAGAGAGAGAGAGAGAGAGAGAGAGAGAGAGAGAGAGAGAGAGAGAGGCAGAGACCTTAAAACAGGGAGGGTCCCCTCACTAAGGGTGGCCGCCGTAGGTGGGGAGACACCTCACTAAGGGTGACGTTGCCCTTAGGGAGGATAACACATCACCCTTAGTGAGGGGACCCTCCTCTCTCTCTCTCTTTCTCTCTCTCTCTCTCCAAACTACCTCTTTATCTCTCTCTTTTTCTTTTCTCTCTCTCTCTCTCTCTCTAAAAAAGAGGAGATATAATTATTCAAAATTTTATATATTAAATAGAATAATTATTCAAAATTATGATTGAATCACAACAATATGATCATCACGTACAAATCACATGCATTCATGAAAATTCAAGATAGTTAAAAAATTAATTATTAATGGAAGTTAGTTCTGTAAAGCATTTATTATTAAATTATATAATTATTAAAAATGAATTTTAGATTTTATATATTAATGATACTATTTATAATGATTGAAGAATGTTTTTATGTTTGTCCAAAATAATAATTATTTTTTATCAAATGAATATTTTTAAAGATTTATTTTAATGTATAAATTTAGTGTTTAAAATTCAAATTTGTTTTCATTAGTTTGTTGTGTGTTTGTGAGTTGATTTTGTGAGATATAGTTCTTGGCAAGTAGATAGCTCTTTCTCTCCTATCTTGACCTAGTTTGTTTTTTCTTCGCTGACATGGAGAACACAACTTTCACATTTTTGTAGGAGGTTTGGAGATTGATCCTATTGTTAGAACTGTGTAGGGATGTTTTTATATTACTAAACCTGATGATTTTGATGGAATGTTATGTCCTCGTTCTGGATTGAAAGTTTTGCAATCAAACTACAAGATGATGGTGTAGATCATCTTATATCTATCCAGTCAGCTAGACCCACTAGAGAGGATCCATGTTATATCTTTGATAAAGATTTAACAACAGAATACTTGGTTGTTCCAATAATAGGAGAGTCAAGCAACACTACAACAAGCACACAAAAAGTAAGTCATTATTGATCTTACAATAGAAGATTCTCCCACAAGCACACCACTTAAGAAGAGTGTGGTTAAATACTTATTGATGAGGAATCTCATGTTACAGGTGTTCTTCGTAGGATGTTATTAGTAAGCACGCATATTGAGAAGGTAGAAGAGATTCCTCAAACCTTGTGTGGAGGCTTATTTGAGTATGCTTATGCCTTGTGTGGAAGTAGAACTATTAACGACACACCGAATACAACATCATGGATTGGTAAGCTTATTATCTTGACTCAATTTCAGTAAATCTTGATTAATAAGACTATTTATTTGGGACTTCGTAATTTTTTAAATAATAGGCAAGCTCACACAGAAGCTTCCCTCGCTGGGCTTAACAACGGATGGATATGGCTCTCTAGCTTGTTTCTACTGTAAGAACATGTATGTAGAAGAATGTTGGTGCTATGGTGTACAATTGTATGCCTGTTGACCCACATATGACTAGATTGATGATACATCAAGGGGAACATTTGCATGCGGTGAAAAAGGGCACATCAAGGCAAGCATTGCAAAAGATAAGAGAACTTGTGCAAGAGATAGTTTCAGAGGTGGCTACAAGTGGTCTAAGGAAGATACAAATGGATATCACCAAACAACTTATATTGGATACAATTGTCAGGAGGCATACGAAGGATGGATTAAATATTAGTAACATGGAGTTATTGCTATTATTAGAACACATGCATCCCCTAATTCAGTGTCAAAGGTAATGCGTGTTCCATATTGATTTTAATTTTTTGATTATTCTTGTTAACTTAAGTTTACATAGTTTGTTAAGTTGTCCAATTCTCTTTTTGTAGATTTAGGAGGATGGTATGTGCTTCAGGATCAACGGTTCAGTGCAAGGAGCAGAGTCTAGTATCCTAGAATTAAAGAGACAATGCGCTTTTGAGTTCTTCCATGGTAGTCATTTTTTTGGGCAACCTTTGGACCAGTTAGAGTGGTGTTACGTGTTTCAAATGTCAACCACAGGGCCCACATAGAAACAGGAGGAGACGGTGATTTGAGGAGGGCTTGGGTTTATTTTGATCATGTCAGGTGTGTGCAGGGATGGACAATAATGGCTGCACATGTATATAATCCAATGTATAGTTTGGTCTTATAAATTTCTTCAAACTTTTAAACTTGTTTTCAGCTGCTTTTCAACTATTATATAATGGTATGCAGCATGCAGCTCATGACAATTACGACCTGCAAAATAAAAGAGGAGGACATTGTGGCATAAGTTCTTTTCTGGGAAATGATTAATAATGTTGCAGTGCAAAAAGGCTTTTCCAAACCATATTTTTTTGGCTTCATGAATGATGAGGCTGAAGCTAACTAGAGGGCAGTTAGGACAGTATATAATAATGGACCAGAGAAAATATTGGAAGATCGTGAGCATTTTTTTTAAATTGGGAATAAAGCTTGAACATCCATATAGTACAATGTGTTGTCATGACTTTTCAAGAAGAGCACAAGTGACTATGCCATAGTGCCATCATGCATTGAGTGAAGAAGAGGCACTCTTGAAATACAGACACATTAGATCGTGGTAGATGAATGGTAAAGTCGCTAATGCAAACTTACTAGCCATGGATTGTTGGCTTGGACGATCAACAAGGTATAGAAGTGGCATATTAGATATAGCAGCCAAGAGAATAGATTTGGCAATTTCAAGCACAATGATGATCTTTGAGCATTTGGTCATTAAGGTCGGGTAGATGGAAGTGTTTGTAATTGAGGTTGAGGAATCACTAGTACGCAATGAAAAATATCGGGTGACTATGGGAAAGAATACATCATGCACATGTTCCGATTTTCAAATTAGGGTAGGTGCTAAACGACCATATTGTGCACGCAAGTACCTTTATTTTGTATATTTGTGTATCTTCATGTTAGATGCGAACCATAATATGTTTATACATCAACCCACTCTCAAAAAGGAGGACCGACCTAGTGAGAATGATGTTGAAATATACAAGTGAATAGGGTGTGTGCGGGAACAAGCCCTTGGCAAGAGGCTATAAAAGAGAATCTATAAATGTGAGAGAACCTGTGAAAAGGTGAGAAGAATCTACTGGGAGAGAATAAAGGGTAGCATGAGAAGATTTAGGAAGTGTGGAGATATTTTGGGAAGAGGTGGAGAGAATCAAGCAAAAGAGGTGGAGTGAATCAAGGAGGAATCAGTGGGATTAGATGCTTGGATGTAAACTCTATAAATTGAGGCATTGGCCTAATGAGAAGTTGCTGGTTTTTTATTATCCATGTCGACATTACGCTATCACGTCTTAATTATCGTCTAATCACTTTGTTAATGATGTTGATTCTAGCATTTGATCCACCGTAGCTCATCACATTGCTGTAATTTTAACATGGTATCAGAGCCAAGCCTAGAATCCATCAAGTTTATGAGCTCATTATCTAGTTAATTAGGATTAGTAGATAATTAGGAAATATTCAAATTTTTAGTTATTTTCAAGAAGCTTTTTGTACCCCCAGCCAGTGGAGGAGCTCCCTCTCCTTGTAGGCTCAACCATTGCCCAAACCCTTCTAGCCCAACATAGCCAACTCATTTGTGCACCAGCCAGTCGAATCAGGAGCGCAAACCACCGGCGCATTCCGGAGAAATTGCGATTTTGTCAAGCGCTTGTTTCTGGGAGAAAAACTAAGATCTTCTCTTCCACAGATCAAATGGGTCTAATTCCTCTTAGCCCCGGGGGTTTTCAAGCATGCTCTACAAGCTGGTGAAGTCAGAATTTGATTTGATCAAGTCTACAGTGAGATCCAAGCTCTTCATCAAATCTGCAGGTGACTTTGGTAAAACAGAGATTAAGCATTCAATGTTTGGTGAAATCTTATGTTTCTTGGCTTAATCCTCTACTAGACTAATTGCTATTGATGGCCTTGAAAGGATTTGAGCTCATTTGAACTCTAAGGCCTCAGATCTGGGCTCCCCGCATACTCTGTTTTTTGCACACAAAATAGAGGATTAATTTGCTAATCAATGATTAATTAGTGATAATCACTATATTTTGGTATAATTGAGGGTTCAAATTAACCATTAGGTATCTGATGCAGATCCTTATAACTTCAGATTGCAATTCGGATGTAGTTTGATACTCCAACCATTCCGTACGAATTGGTTACCCTTGATTCAATGTAATTTTTGGGTGGTAAAATTATGCTGATAAATTTATGGTAATCATCATTTTGCAGTTAACCCTTGGTTAATGCCTACAAATCACACTCAAATTCAAGATTATTCACAGCCAGAGTTGCATTTGGGAATGTGCATAAGAATGAATGCTATATGCATTATGTATTGGGCACATTACATCAGTGTAAAAATGGGATCAGACACTGCCCTTGTCCAGAATAAGGCAAGAGGTAAGACCTCCCACATAGATTTGGGTTTGCATTGCATAATGATACAAGATAAACATTAAAAGCCCAAAAGAACTGTCAACAAAATGTTTAAACATGTTGCTCACATGGAGCAAGAAGAACTGACGGACAAGCTCATGGCCCCAGCCCATGAAAGAAGAAGAACATCTCTTTCTAAGAGGAAGATCCACACCAAGAAGAAAAGCTAAAGGAAGCATTGAAGGAAGACATGGACATGAGAAGAGAAGCTGCCACAACAAGAAAACTGAAAGAAGTGGAAGACATGGACGCGTTGAGAGAAGCTGCCCAAAGAGTGAGGAGCCATGTGAAAATCTCACAGAGAGAGAGAGAGAGAGAGAGAGAGAGAGAGAGAGAGAGAGAGAGAGAGAGAGAGAGAGAGAGAGAGAGACTCCACAACCCAATGTAACCTGCCCCAACAAAGTAAAACCACGTCCGAGCCACCGATGATGTAGGCCACGTGGTAGATGTATGTGTGAGCACTTTAGTCAAGGTCGCGGGCACTTGTAGTAGCCTTGGACACATAGAGAGAGAGAGTGTCAAGGACTATGAGTTTAGGGACTTGAGGCATTGGTCGCGGACTATCAAGTAAGAGAGAAACTTGGTACAGGTTCCAGGTGTGCTAAGTTCACTTGAGGGGAGGTGTGCTAGACACTGGTCGCTCGCGGACTATCAAGTAAGTGTTACCATATTATAGTAGTGATGTGTGTGAACACACTTAGGACCGCCGGGGCACTTTTTCCCTCACTAGGAGGTTTTTTCCCCCGTGCATTGTATATACGCCCATTATCTTCTAGGGCTTGTAATCTTTCATTTTTGGCACTCATAATACACTACAGTGTTGTGCTCAAGCTTCCTCATCTTCTTGAAGTTGTGTGTGCATTCCTGCAACCCTAATTCCAACAATTGGTATCAGAGCAGGCTTCCTCCTCCCGGGCAGCATCACCGGCACCTGCCGCTTCATCTCCTCCGATTGCGACGAGGTTTCACGAGCGTCTGCAGGTTAGTATATGCCGTGGGAGAGCCCGTAGGGCTTGGTCGTTTCAGAATTTTGATCTGAAGTCATTTCGCCCTCCGTTTTTGCATTCCAAGTACTGCGCAGGCAAAATCGTCCTACTGTGCAGATTTTCTGTCAAGATTAAAATCTGCAGGACAGGTGCCCATTCGTCTGTTTTGGGCTGTGCTACATAGCACAGGTCGATTTTATACAGGTTTACCTCTTACAGACAGCATTTACATCTAGTAGTACAGTCATTGGCCATGGCTGACAACAATGATGTATTCCGCATGTTGGCTGCTGAGGATAAGTTGGATGGCACCAACTATCCATTGTGGGCATATATGATGCGACATGTATTGGTAGCAAAGGGGTTATGGAATATTGTGCAGGGTATTGATGCACGTCCTATTGTGGCTGGGAATGCTGCAAACACATCAAAAACAGGTACTGTTGATGATGGTGCAGGCACAAGTGCTGTAGCAGCTGTTCGAGAACCACCACTTTCAGCAGAGCAGATTCGTTGGGATGGTAGAGATGCGCAGGCTCATGCCTTGATTGCGCTGTCTGTCAAACGTACCATTATCCCACATATTCGCTCCTGCAGGACTTCTAAGGATGCTTGGGATGTACTTGCCACATTGTATCAGGCAAGAAATGAGGCTCGTGTTGCTTATCTCCGAAAACAGTTGGAGAATGAGCATATGAACGAAGGTGATTCTATGGATAGCTTTTTGACAAAGATCAAGGATTTCAAAGAGCAGCTCATTTCTGCAGATGAAATCCTGTCAGACAGTTCACTTGTGCAGACTGTTTTGAATGGTCTACCAGATTCTTATCAGGGTTTTGCTTCCACTCTTCGCTTGATGATGAAAGGCAATCCCAATGCCTTATCATTTGAGGAGTTAGTTTCTGTTTTGCTGCAAGAAGACCAGTCAAGGCAAAACAGGAATAGTATGCGTGTCGCAGATCAAGCTTTCGGTGCTAGTCAGAGAAGCGGGAGAGGTAAAGCTGGCTTTTCTTCTAGTAAGCAGAAATCTGCAAATGCTGCGCAACCAAAGAAGGAAGACAAAGATGAGAAGAAGGGTGACAAACAGAAGACATTTTGCAAGTACTGTAAGGGAAATGATCATGTCATCAAAGCGTGTCCTAAGCTGGCTGCGAAAGAGGCTAAGAAGAAAGAGGCTGGTATGGCTGTTGCAGATGCCTCTCCTTCTAACAATGAATCTGCTAATGTTGTGCTAGATACAGAATGGGCATTCAATGCGCAGTGCAGTTATGACCCATCTTTGCATGACACATGTATGTCTGCAGTAGATTCAGATGTATGGTACTTTGACAGTGGTGCCACTAAGCATATCACCTCGCAGCGCAGTTTATTCACTTTCCTTGAGTCTGCTCCCACAGGGAATACTGTCACTTGTGCCAATAACTCCTCTTATCCCGTTAAAGGAGTTGGACAGATTGTGCTGAATGTTGCAAATGGCAACACCTTTACACTTTTTGATGCATTGTATGTGCCAGGGATCAAAAAGAATCTGCTGTCAGTCTCCGCATTTGCCAAAACAGGTTTGGTTGTAAAATTTGTGGATGACAGATGTACTGTTCATGATCTCTCTTGTGGTGACATCATTGTAGCATCTGGTTCACTATGTCGAGGGTTGTATAAGCTCAATATGGATGGCAAATGTGTAGAGGATTCAGCATGTGCTATTATGGATACGCAGGCTATTTCAAATGCAAAACTGTGGCATGCACGTTTTGGTCATCTGAATTTTGCAAGTTTGCTGCGCCTGCAGAAATCTGAAATGGTGTCTTCTTTGCCTAAGCTTGAGGCACCTGTCAAGCATGTTTGTGAGGGCTGCATATTGGGTAAAATGCAGCGTGCTTCCTTTCCCAAAGATGGATCAGTGAGAGCTGAACGCAGATTGCAGCTTGTTCACAGTGATGTTTGTGGTCCCATGCAAACTCCATCATTTGGAAACTACCTTTACTTCGTGACTTTCATTGATGATTTTACCAGGCATGCATGGGTATATCCTTTGAAGGCAAAGTCCGAAGTGTTTTTGTGCTTCAAACAGTTTTTGGTTATGGCTGAAAATGTGTCAGAAAGTAAGATGGGCACCCTCCGTTCAGATCGAGGGGGGGAGTATATGTCTTCAGAATTTAATGCATTTCTGGCTGAGCGTGGGATAAAACACCAATGTACAGTGCCGTATACACCACAGCAAAATGGTGTGGCTGAGAGAAAAAACAGGTCTCTCATGGAAATGGCAAGATGTATGGTTAAGAGTCAAAGTCTACCACATGGTTTTTGGCTTGAGGCTGTCATGTGTGCCACTTATGTACTAAACAGGTGTCCCACCAAAGCATTACAGGTTGTCACTCCATATGAGGCTTGGCATGGCCGCAAGCCATCTGTTGGCCATTTACGTGTTTTTGGTTGCCTGGCATATGCATTAGTGCCTGTGCAACATCGCAGAAAATTGGATGACAAAGCTGTCAAATGTATTTTTGTTGGATATAGTGCTGAGAGCAAAGGCTATCGTTTGTATCATCCACAGACAAAGCGCATTTTGGTTAGCCGTGATGTTGTATTTGTGGAAGATGCAGTTCAGCCCTTGGTTTCATGTACTAAGGAGACAGATATCAGCTCACGTGATGTCTATGATACATTGTTGCCTCTTTTCAGTGGTGCACAGTCAAGTGCAATACCTCATGAGGCAGTTTTTCAGCCTATGCAGGTTTTAAATGATGGCACAGATCAGCCTATATCTGATGCAGATGTGCATGATGCACTTGAGGATGAGAGACAAGAGATTGAGGGCTCTAGGAATATGCCTAGATGGCTGGTGCAGACTTTGCGTGACAGCAAGTTGGATGCCCCTTTGTCTAGTCGCACTCGTTCTGGCTCTCATGGTGCCTCTTATGCGTCAGATTGTTATGCATTGGCTGTTTCTAGTATGTGCGATGAAAGTGAGCCTGTTTCATTTGATGAGGCACAAAGTTCAGAAAATTGGATGGCTGCTATGCAAGCAGAATACGATGCTATTATGAAGAATGGTACATGGTCTTTATGTGACTTGCCCCCTGGCAAGAAGGCCATTGGCACTAAGTGGGTATACAAATTGAAGCGTAAGCCTGATGGCACAGTGGATCGCCATAAGGCTAGGCTTGTTGCAAAAGGTTATGCTCAAGAGAAGGGCATTGATTTTGATGAGACTTTTGCTCCCACATGTCGTATGACCACTGTTCGTAGCATCTGTGCATTAGCAGCTCATAATGGTTGGAATGTACATCAGCTGGACATAAAGACTGCGTTCTTAAATGGAGATTTGCATGAGGAGGTGTATGTATCGCAGCCTCGTGGTTTTCTTCAAAGAGGGCAGGAAAACAAAGTGTGCAGGTTAAAAAAGGCTTTATATGGTTTAAAGCAAGCTCCACGAGCTTGGTATGAAAAAATACATGCATATTTGACTGCACATGGGTTTCAGAATAGTCCAACAGAAAGCACTTTGTATGCTAAACGTGTGGATGGTGTACATCTAATCATTGCTCTCTATGTCGATGACATGCTGCTCACAGGACCAAATGAGAGTCATATTGCTGATTTTAAGGCTGATTTGAATGCCTCTTTTGAGATGTCAGATTTGGGGCATTTGCATCATTATTTGGGGATACAATTTAAGCAGTGTGATGGAGGTATTGCTTTGTGTCAGACAAAGTATATTGAAACATTGTTACGGAGATTTGGCCTTGAAGACTGCAAGCCTATTGCTACTCCAATGGAGACAGGTTTGAAGTTGAGTCTTCATGATGCTGGAGATCACTTTGATGTCACACTCTATCAGACAGCTGTTGGTTGCCTCATTTATGTATGCATTACGAGGCCAGACATTCAGTTTGCAGTCTCACAGGTGAGCAGATTTATGCATAGCCCAGGCATTAAGCATTGGCAGGCAGTGAAGCGTATCTTTCGCTATTTGAGTGGTACTCGGCATCTTGGGTTGTTTTATCCCAAGGGGGGATCATTGCCGCCAGATTTACATGCTTTTTCAGATTCTGACTGGGCTGGTTGTTATGACACACGCGTGTCCACGAGTGGTTTTTGCTTCATGCTTGGAAGCTCATGCATATCATGGTTGAGCAAGAAGCAGCCTACTGTGGCCACTTCTAGTTGTGAAGCTGAGTACAGGGCAGCTTTCACAGCTACGGTTGAGTGTGTGTGGCTCAGACGCCTTATGGCTGATTTGGGTGTTGGGCAGCCATCTGCCACCACCATCTTCACTGACAGTCAGAGCGCATTGGCAGTTGCGCGGAACCCAGTGTTCCATGCTCGTACGAAGCACATTGAGGTGCACTACCATTATGTCAGGGAGAGACTCTCTGCAGGAGAGATCAGTTTGGCTTATGTGCCAACACAGGATAACCTTGCAGACCTTTTCACAAAGGCTCTGCCTCGTGAGAAGTTCGAAGCTTTTCGCAAAGCTTTGGGCTTACTCCCTTTTGTGGATTCGTCCACATAGCTAGACACTTCCCTATACATGAGTGCTAGCTCTTGTTCACCGCATCACTCCAGGGGGGATTTGTTACCATATTATAGTAGTGATGTGTGTGAACACACTTAGGACCGCCGGGGCACTTTTTCCCTCACTAGGAGGTTTTTTCCCCCGTGCATTGTATATACGCCCATTATCTTCTAGGGCTTGTAATCTTTCATTTTTGGCACTCATAATACACTACAGTGTTGTGCTCAAGCTTCCTCATCTTCTTGAAGTTGTGTGTGCATTCCTGCAACCCTAATTCCAACAGTAAGAGGGAAACTTGGTATAGGGTCCAGGTGTGCTAGGAGTATTCACTTGAGGGGAGGTGTTGAAATATACAAGTGAATAGGGTGTGTGCGGGAACAAGCCCTTGTTGGTGGCAAGAGGCTGTAAAAGAGAATCTGTAAATGTGAGAGAACCTGTGAAAAGCTGAGAAGAATCTACTGGGAGAGAATAAAGGGTAGCATGAGAAGATTTAGGAAGTGTGGAGATATTCTGGGAAGAGGTGGAGAGAATCAAGCAAAAGAGGTGGAGTGAATCAAAGAGAAATCAGTGGGATTAGATGATTGGATGTAAACTCTATAAATTGAGGCATCGGCCTAATAAGAACTTGTTGGTTTTTGATTATCCATGTCGACATTAAGCTATTAGTTAATTACTCACTAATCACATCTTAATTATCATCTAATCACTTTGTTAATGATGTTGATTCTAGCATTTGATCCACCATAGCTCATCACATTGCTGTAATTTTAACAAATGTTCAAGAGTAGGAGAACAATGTGAAAAGGTCCTAGTACTATTGATGACATTGTACTATAGTTTTGAAAAGATCATGTTGCAATAATAAAATGTCCTTTGTCTCAATTTTCTAGCAAGGACTATTTACTTTTTGTTTTTTTAATGTTTTAGCAAGACAATTAATATGGTTATATGTCAATGGCTTGAACATGTTCATTCCATTCATCTACTTTTTTAAATAAAGTGAATAGCCATGCATGTGCTTTTCTAAATTTAGGGAAAAGCCATGCATCTACTTTTCTAAATTTAGCGAAAAACCATGCAAAGTACCTTTTTGCTTTTTGCTTTGTGTATCTATAATTTAACCCCTACCTTTTATTCTAATCCTCACTTCCAAATCTTGTTGCCTCCCTCTCCCTCTCATTGTATTTCTCTCCCTCACTATCGTTCTCTTCCTTACAACCCTCACCACCATCAACTAACCTTTGTTCATCTCTAATGGCTTCTTCTAATTACCCCCCTAGCTATACTTTTTGAAGGAAACCATGGAAAGGGTTTGCAAAGATTTATGTAATAAAATGAGCGGAGATGCAACAGAACATCTTAGAATCATGGCACAGGCCCGCAATATTTGGATGAAGATGCTAGCAGATGAGCATATTGATTCTGGAGATTTGTTTGTGTGGAACATGAAGATTGGAAGCACCATCAACACTTGGCGAAGTTTCAGATATATTGTCGAAGAGGCGGAGGACCCCCTTCGGGGAGGAGTTAAAGAATAGAGTAGCCCAAAAAAGTGTATAGGTGTAGAATCTGTAGGTAGTTATGGTATATTTTCAATTTTAAATAATGTTAGATTGTAGTAGCCCATGTAATAACCTTTTTTGGAATAATGTGGTCTCAATTATAGATCACCTTATCTTTTGTATTAATTGCATTGGCAAAATTTGGGTTTGTTGTTGTTTTGATTAATTATGTCAAATTCTAGGTTTATTGTACGTTTTGAATAACAGTTATGATAGAAGAGTTGTATTTGGAAAGTTGTATGGGAATGAACTTGGTTTTATTTGTGATTGAAAGCGGTATTTTTTATCCTAAGGATGTAATGTCGTCATGTTCTTATCTCTTTCACTCTCTCTTCCTCTCAAATAATTAGGCCATGATCTTAATCATATTTGAATAATTATTGACCTTAATAAATTTACATTCTTCATTGCTTTTTATGTAAGGCATAGTAGATATCTTGCCTAGAATGAAATTATCTTGTATGTATAATTCTTGAAATTACTAACCTTGTTAATTGTAGCCCATGCATGCAAACACAAAAATAGAAATGTAGAAAATAAACTCACATGCAATGCTATGCAAATGCATGTGAAGATGAGGGAGATAGAGAGAAATGAGGTGGAAGAAGAGATTATGCATAGGGAGGGTGGGACAAGGAGACAAAGAGGGAGGGTGGGAGAGTGAAAGGGAGGGTGCGAGGGTGAAAGGAAGCACATTGTAGGGATAATTATTACTTTCTTGGATTTGAAAACAAATAGCTTGCATTTGGAATTTGAATTGTTAATCTAATCTTTTGTTTATGGAATGTGGTTGAAGCTTACAACTTCGATTCTCATCAGTTAATCTTTTATTACAAGAGGTGGACGACGCTACTTTGTTGCAAATGCCAACCACCAATCTAGCAAAAATGAAACATGCAAGTTGGTTAGCAAGAGAGGGTTTCAAGGGAGCCATCTCTTTATATGATACTACTATTTTAGATCTCGCTAATGCTCTCTTGCAATCCACAAAGAAGCATGCATTCATGCAAGGTAAATATCACGAAGAAGGCCCTATAGTAACAAAGTTGATAGAGAAGGATACAACATCAAAAGCTCCAAGTCCGTTAACCATAGCAAATTGGTGGGGAAAGTAGTGAGTGGCGCTCCAATGCATGTACAACCAAACTATATTGGTGATAATATTACACTTAGCTGGCATCGAAAACCCATAGTTATAAATCTTGAGGAAGATAACTTATCACATCGTCCAGAGTATGTCACAGAAAACCAACCACGCAAGAAACAAGGTAGAAGATTAAACTTTCCACCCACTATTCTTCTGTTGCAAAAGGTGGTCACAATGTAAAGGGATTAGCCAACTAAATCAGAGGTGCATAAAATCTTGAAGAATGACATACAAGACTCAATGTGGGCTATACGTGAACACCTCTACATAGCAAGGTCACTTTGCCATGGTTAGGTGGCCAAGATGGAAAGTGTAAGAAGAGCATCAAGAACTACGGGCAAGGTGTTTTCGTTCCATCTTTCTATGGTGTGAGAGAGTGGTCAGGGGGGGAGGGTGGATCTTACTTGGAGAGTATGTAATCCCATTTGTCGATCACCTACTAGATCCCCAATTGTATGGCGAGTTGGATGCGGTACAAACCTTATTGCTATGGATGAGGTTCGAGCATTGGAGACTAGTGGTTTTGTGCTGCTGCAAAAGGGACTACGCCAAGAAGAAAATGATGTGCCCCATTAGTCAACAAAGTACAGAAGCGGCATATTAGATATGACAGCAGCAAAGAGAATAGATTCGACAATTTCAAACACAACTATGGTCTTTGAGCATTTGGTCATTAAGGTCGAATAGGTGGAAGTGTTTATAATTGAGACTGAGGAATCCCTGCTACGCAATGAAAAATACCGAGTGACTATGGGAAAGAATCTATCATGCACATGTCCTGATTTTAAAATCAGGGTAGGGGTTGGTAAACTATATTGTGCATGCAAGCACCTTTATTTTGTATATTTGCGTATTTTCGAGCTACTTGTGAACCATAATATGTTTATACATCAACCCACTCTAAAAAAGGAGGACCTAATGAGAATGTTTAGCAAGCTAGCAGGAGAACAATCTAAAAAGGACCTTATACCGTTGATGACATTGTACTATAGTTTTGAAAAGGTTCTTCATTTTGTGATGATAAAATGTCCTTTGTATCATGGTTCGATCAACTCTCCAGGAAGGTCTATTTACTTTCCATTTTTTAAATGTTTTAGCAGGACAATCAATATGGTTGTATGTCAATGGTGGCTGGAATATGTTCATTTATTATTTTAAGGTCTTCTTAATGTCAATGGTGGCTGGAATATGTTCATTTATTATTTTAAGGTCTTCTTAATGTTGATGTGTACATAGATTTTCTTGCATATATTACTTATTCATGCAATTCCATTTTTTGCACACAACACTTATCCATGCATCTACTTTTCTAAATTTAGGGAATATCCATGTGAAAGCCCTTTTTTTCTTTTAGAATGATGTATCTATAAATATGACCTCTGGCTCTTACTCTAATCCTCACTTCCAAACCTTATTGCCTCCCTCTCCCTCTTATTGTATTTCTCTCTCTCACCATCATCCTCACCATCATCCACTAATCTTTGTTGATCTCATTATGTCTTCTCTAATCGCCATCATCCTCATCATCATCCACTAATCTTTGTTGATCTCATTATGTCTTCTCTAATCGCCCCAACTATACTCTCAAGGATACCCTTGATAGGGTTTGCAAAGATTTGTGCACGAAAATAGGCAGAGATGCGAAAGAACATCTCAGAATCACGACAGAGGCCCGTAGTCTTTGGAGCAAGATGCTAGCAGATGAGCCTATCAATTTTGGAGATTTGTATATATGGAATATGAAGATTGGAAGCGCTATTGGCACTTGGTGGAATTACGGGTACATTGTTGAAGTTCATTGTTCTTCATGACATACTTGCTCTTCCCCAAAAAAGTAAGAAAAGATGCCTTCATTATTGGGGTGTAGGATTTTCAGGAAAGATGCCTTTATTATTGACATTTAAAAAGAAGAAAGGTATTTTTATTTGTTTGGTGTAAAAGAAGAGTACACCTCTCCCACTACTACTTTGTTAACCACACCTTTTAGCTTAGCATTCTTAGTAGAGCACACCACCCACAACCCTCCTTTATATTGTTTGTGATGGCCGCATAAAAAATTAGCATTGACGTTGTTGCTGCACGTATCGCTAGGGAGGCCCCACCAATGCGGAGGTCAAGCAAAATACCGTAGATGGTGCACAAGCATGGAAAGCTCTCACATCCTTACCAATTCCTAGTGGTGATGATGGTATTTTTCCAGTACAGACCAAAGTGGTGGGATTAATTGCTATATGGCGAGCCCATGGTTTTATTGATGATGCTTCCGAGCGTCTTTTGCTAGAGAAAGTGCAGAAGGGAACGAACGCTATTTGCTTACTTTGTGCCTTTACCCCAGAGGATAAGCGATGCCCATAGAAGTAAAGATGGTAGTGAATAATAGTTATGATACAAGAGTTGTATTTGGAAGTTGTATGTGAATGAACTTGGTTTTATTTGTAATTGGAAGTAGTATTTTTGATCCTAAGGATGTAATGTTGTCATATTATTCTCTCTCTCCCTCGCCCTCTCAACAAGTAATTATGTCATGACTCTCTTTCCCTCTCTCTCCCACTCTCTTTGCTCCTCTCTGTCTTCATGGAGGGGGTAGGGAATCTCTTTATTTCAAAAAAGCGAGTGGAAGTGGGGGAGAGAGAGGGAAGAGGGTGGGAGAGAGAAAGGGAAGAGGGTGGGTGAGGGGGAGAGAGAGAGAGAGAGAGAGAGAGAGAGAGAGAGAGAGGAAGGGAGGGTGGGAAAGGGAGAAATAGTGGGAGAGAGGGATGGAGAGATGATGCATAGGAAGGGTGAGGGAAAGGGAATGAGAGATTATGTATAAGAAGAGTGAGGGAGAGGGCAAGGAAGAGGAGAGAGAGAGAGAGAGAGAGAGAGAGAGAGAGAGAGGGCGAGGTTGGGAGGAGGAGAGAGGGCGGGAGAGGGAGAGAGGTTGGGATGAGGTTGAGAGAGAGGGAGAGAAAGATTGAAGAAGAGAGATTGAGAGGGAGGGTGGGAGAGAGATAGAGGGAGAAAGAGTGAGAGGGAGAGAGAGAGAGAGAAAGGGAAGGAGAGAATATACATAGGGAGAGGGGGAGACAAAGGGAAAAGGAGAGGAGAGATTATGCATAGGGAGGGAGAGGGAGAGAGAGAGAAAGGGATGGAGAGATTATGCAGAGAGAGAGAGAGAGAGAGAGAGAGAGAGAGAGAGAGAGAGAGAGAGGGAGAGATAGAGAGAAGAGGAGAAGAGAGATGATGCATAGGGAGGGACATGGAGAGAGCAAGAGGGGGTGGGAGAAGGAGAGAGAGAGAGGAAGAGATAAAGACAAGAGGTTGGGAGAGAGATAGAGGGAAGGAGAGATGGAAAGACATAGAGTGAGAGGGAGAGTGGATAAGGGAGAAAGAGTGAGAGGGGGAAGAGGGTGGGAGAAGGACAAAGAGGGAAGAGGGTGGGAGATAGAGAGAGAGAGAGAAGGGAAGAGCTAAATTGGGCTAGAGGGGAGAAAGTGGGTTGGGGCTGGGAGGTGGTGGTGGAGGTTGTAGGACATAGTGGTGGGCTGGTGGGCTGGAGGTGGTGGTGAAGGGACTGGAGAGACAATGTCCACATTTTTAAGAGAGAAGAGTTGCTAGTAAAAGCTCCCTCCAAAGAGAGATAGAGAGAGAGAGAGAGAGAGAGAGAGAGAGAGAGAGAGAGAGAGAAGGGAGGAGCTAAGTTCGGCTAGAGGGGAGAAAGTGGGCTGGGCTGAGAGGTGGTGGTGGAGGTTGTAGGAGATAGTGGTGGGCTGGGTTGGAGGTAGTGGTGGAGGGACTGGAGAGAGAATGTCCACATTTTTAAGAGTGAAGGAGTTGCTCCTTCAAACAACACACCCTTTCGACCCCAACAACAACTTCACCACCGACTTGAGCAAGGATGCGATCACCATTAGAAAGGCGGATATGTACCACTTTGTAGGTTAACATGGTTTCACCCATTGCCCGACCTACTGTAAGAAAGGCATTTTACTATCTTACTCGCTCGAACAAGCACTTATATTTTGTATGAGCTTAATGCTAAATATATAAAGCGGCCTTACCTTGAGCTTAATGCTAAATATGGAAAGTCTA
Organism: Cibotium barometz; assembly: GCF_041138505.1. Classification (NCBI taxonomy): domain Eukaryota; kingdom Viridiplantae; phylum Streptophyta; class Polypodiopsida; order Cyatheales; family Cibotiaceae; genus Cibotium; species Cibotium barometz. The sequence goes on along the minus strand of NC_141090.1, from coordinate 36,395,758 downwards.
AGGACTTCGTATATATACTTGCTTGAGACTAGTAATAGAGGCCATACTACTTTTAAGTTTGACTGGCCTAGTGTGAAAATTAATTACTTGTATATAAGTCACTTTTTGACACTAAGCAATACAATCATTCCCTTGCAATAGAAGTGTGAGCTCTTCTCTTTTCTGTTCTTGCTTGCTTGATGGATGCATGTTAGATAGGTTTGTTTATAGGTTTCCCTCTTGCATTAGCTTCTTTTTCTTCCCCCACCTTTTGTGAGAGAACCATCGCAAAGGCTTTCTCTTTTTGACTCCATCTAGGCATGTAGCTCTTCCTTCACCCCATTGGCAAAGGAGCACTCCACTATGACAATAGAGTGAGGAAGTGACAGACAAGCTAGCACACCCACATCGGAAAGTTACATTTGCAAAGCTCGAAGGTAAGGGCCAAACAACACATGCTTCAGTAAGGCTAAGGTAAGCTCTTGATTTGAACAGTGATGTATCTCTCCAAAATTTAAATGAGAGTCTCAACAAAGTCACCATTAATTCCCATGGGTTTTGAACAAGATGGAACATGTAGCTCCTCCAACATCCCAACAAGATAATCAGTACCCCATGATCATTAGCATCATGAGATGAACAATTTAATGTGGCTGCGAATTCGCCTAGGATTACACATAATGATCTTTCAGTTTTAAGAGGTGAAAATTAGCATGGCTTGCATAGTGCCAAGGTGGCACACCTATTTGAGCAACACAAGGATCAGTGGGCCTTTGGAACACTGTCACACGATGACATGCAATAGTCATGTGATATTATTTTATCCCAAGTAGAACGTCAGTGGTTTGTTCAATAAGATAAGCACATTTTAATAATAACATCAACACACCAAGTCTTGATGGAGATTTTGGGAGGGGTCAACATTGCCTCAAAGACATGCATAGGCAGTCATAGGCTTTTTTGTAATTTTTGGAGATGTGTGTCAACTCTCCACCCACATCAAATTGTGGTTATAATACTTATATATTACTTTATATATAAATATTATTCATGTGTTTAAATACACAAATATTATTCATGTAAATAAATACACAAATATTATTAATGTGTTTTGAAGGAAATCCATTCTAAAATCATACATCAAAGTTCTAAAAACACGTCTCAAATTCTTAGTTACAAAGCACTCAAATCAAAGTTCCGAATCTTATATGCTCAGTACTCAAATCAAAATTTCATTTCTAAAATTATACATTATTTAAGGAGTGAATACAAATTCCATATATTTTTCCTATAAAAGGTACTTTCCTTGGTCTAGTAAGGCACCCAACTGATTTTTTTATTGCTTCGAATATTTAACAACAATGTAGCCATCTGAGCCTCTAGACGTATTATTTCAAGCAACAAATAAATCATTCATAAAAAAAAAGCCCCCTTGTAGCCGAGCTAGAAGCTACACCACTCACACACACAAACCTAATGTGTTAGTTAGGTCTCGAACCCACGACCTCTTGGTTATGGTGGGTCTTGATGAGCTGAGCCACTCGGGCAAGAAGAATAATAATAATAAATCATTCATTTGGGTGTCCTAGGGGCTCTCCAACCTATAAAAAATCATAGCATGTGATCCACAAAGGCTATTGAAAATTCGTCACCAGAGAAATTTTTTTCTCAATGCAGAGACAAATCCTATGGAGATCGAATTTCTTAGCACTAATGAAGAGCTGAAAATCTACATGGCTCTTCTCTACCCTCGTGGTCAAGTGCCTATAAGAGACTCTATCCTTGGAGAGGCCTACCGTAAGCTTCCCATGAAATGGCACCTATGCAAGAATCCTTAGAACAAGAAGGAGGCCGAGGCAAAGATCTCTGAAGCCTATGAGGTGAGTGCCCATGTGATGCTTGCCTAAAGATGCAAGTGAACGCCTGCTTGTGGGGAATCCTAAGATTATGTAGGGCTTGGTTAATTGCTTATGACTAGAGAGAGATGTTGGTATTGCATTCATCGTCTTCTTTCATGCAGTAGAGAGAGCATCTTCCTCCGGAAACGGGCATGATGCTATGCTCCTAAGATTTGTCGCCTCGCCTCCTTGAAAGCGTATGGGGAGAAGTTGGTGGAAACGGGCATGATGCTATGGAGGCCGCAAGGGGCGGGTCCTATCATCACACCATAAGACTTTAGAGTTTAATTGATAAAGTCAACCTTAGGAGGATTGTCATTAATTTTTTCACACATTGTATGCCCCTATTTACCCACCTTGAAAGCTTCTCTCCACTTGGGTACCATAATACCATAAACTATAAATTCGGTCCCTTCTCTCTCTCACACTCTGCTTCTGCGTTAAGAAAGCCACGCCTTTTTGGGGTTCCATAGATGCTCTAGGGTTTGCAGGGGTTCTGCAGCATATGAAAATTCTATCATACTGTCGGCGCTAGTATTTGCAGGAAAGCACAGCATTGCCCTAGGTTTTGCAGTGGAAGGGCATGCATTGCATTACACTCCCCCAATCGCTAGAAATTAGGGTTTTCTGTGGCCAGATCAGCCATACCTGTCCACACCATACATAGAAAAGGAAGTTCGCCATGGCCTCGGAGAAGAAGGGCGCCGAGGTTTCGGATGTGGGCGCATGGGCCATGAATGTCATCAGCTCGGTGGGCATCATCATGGCCAACAAGCAGGTCATGTCTGCCCAGGGCTACGATTTCCGTTTCGGTATTTGTCCTCAGATCTTCTTTAAGGTTTCAATGCAAATTGCCGTGTTTTTTTTTTTCTCTTGGGGTTTTTGATTACCTGAGTTTGCATGTAGCGTCGATCTTTACTGCTTGCTGGCATTGCCGTACACTCGATCCTACGCATACTGCATGCCTGCATTGTCTCCGTGTTGGCCGTACGTTTTCCTTGTTTTCTGATCGCCCCTACGTGATTGATGCTTACCGTACATGCTCTCTTCCCTTGCGTTGATCGCTGGCATTGCCGTACACTCGATCCTACTCGTACTGCATGCCTTCATTTTCTCCGGAACAACTGATCCATACGGCGCACGAATGTTTTCCTTGTTTTTCTGATCGCACATACGTGATTGAACCTTGCAGTACATGCTCTCTTCCCTTGCTTTTGGCCGTACAGCCTTCGTTTGATCTGTACTGTATCCATATACTTATCTTGATCCGCCAGGTTTGCAATTTCCTGCATATCCTTACTGCTTTTTGCAGCTGCTGCACACACTTCGTCGATCTGTATGTCCCCCCACATCCTTTCTGCCTTTCCAGCTGCCATACACACTTCACTGATCTGTACTCTGCCCGCACATCTAGTCCCACATTTTTCTGTGGCTTAACATTAGTTCCTGGGTTATAATCATGAGCCTTTCTGGTCCGTTTATGTTGATGCAGTAATTTTGCATGTTGCCTTGTGCTAACCTTTGATACATTGCCTCTGCAGCGACCACCTTAACTGCCCTCCATTTCACTGTGACCGCTTTGGTGGGCTACATATCATCATTGTCAAGCTGTACACCCTCCAAGACAGTACCCTTCTGGGATCTTTTCTGGTTTTCTATTGTCGCAAATTCTTCCATTGTTTGCATGAATCTAAGCCTCATGCTCAATTCTGTCGGATTCTATCAGGTCTGCCTTCCTTCTTATTTGCAGAACTCGTCCTTATAATATGCATTGTATGATATGTTGACAGATCAGCACATTAACTGTATAAATTGGGTTCTCGTGCAGATCTCAAAACTGAGCATGATACCAGTTGTTTGCGTACTTGAATGGCTGCTTCATAACAAAACATACACTAGAGAAGTCAAAGCTGCGGTTATTGTGGTGGTTATCGGAGTGGGGGTGTGCACTGTGACAGATGTGCATATCAACATGAAAGGGTTCATTTCAGCAGTGTTTGCCGTCCTGTGCACATCTTTGCAGCAGATTGTAAGGCTTCAACAACCCTCAAACTGTAGCTGAGTTAAGAGGGCTTTGATTGTTTTCTCTTTAATACTTAATTAATGCTTAAATTAGTGGGGTATAAGTTAGCATTAAATTAGTCAACACAATTTCATAGCTTATCGAGGCAAATAAATGAACCTGCAGTATATCGGCTCATTTCAAAAGAAGTTCTCCATTGGATCTTTTGAATTGCTCAGCAAAACGGCACCAATTCAGGCTGGGTCTCTGCTTGTATTTGGTCCCTTCTGTGACTACATGTTGAACGGGCAAAACCTTTTCAATTATCACTTCTCATCTGGCTCTCTTGTAAGTCACAAGTATGTGTTTTGTTGATTGCAAGTTAGTATTAGCAATGCTGGGTTTTGTTTAGTATTCAAAGTCAGCACAGTTTTACCAGTGTGGTTTCTGTAATGCTCTGTTTTGTGCAGTTTTTTATAGGCCTTTCGTGTGCACTGGCTGTGTTTTGCAACATGAGCCAATACATCTGTATTGGCCGGTTTTCAGCTGTGTCCTTCCAAGTTTTGGGCCATATGAAAACAGTTTGTGTACTTCTACTTGGATGGATCCTTTTTGATTCTAGCCTGACATTCAAGAACATACTTGGCATGTTGATGGCTGTATTGGGGATGGTGCTATATAGCTCAGCTGTTGAGGTTGCAAAGCAGTCACCAGCGAAGGCTGCACCTGCCGTCTTGATGAAGGACATCAATTTTGTAGATGAGGATGTATCCTTGCTTAAGAGTGGCTTAGATTCACAATCAACCGTCGATATTGAGGTTGGCAAAGAAAACATGAAGTAGTGATTGCTTCTGCCTAGGTGCATGAAGAAGAATTTTTGAGATTGGATTTTAAAGGGCTGGCTTCGTTGCATGATGGCCCTGTAGACTTACAAAATTGGGTCTTTTATTATAATTATTTGTATTCCTTCCACGTTTTTTTTTTGAGCCTCTAATTTTATGGCAATTGACGGTTATGACACCTTGTTGATTTGTGGTATGCCTTTCAGAAGAGAATTTATCAATATTCACATGATTTGTAGTGATAATGTATCTTTAATTTGTAACTTATTTCTGAATTCTGTCTGTTTTGAAGTGTGTCGTTACAAGTTAGATTGTCCTTCTTAGTATCTAATATTGTGAAGTAGTTTCCAGTTGTAGAGTGCTGCCTTGCGTTACTCCAGTAACGACTGTAAACAGGTCTACAACAAATTACTTGTTTTGTACCAACTGTGTACTATTCAAATTAATAGTCAGAGGGCCTACTTTATGAAAACCCAAACCTCTTGCAATACTTCTCCCCAAGGACATAGGATGTTGGTACCGAGAAGGGGCATTATGAGTTCTGGGTGAAAGCCTGTGCACTAGGAGTTTTGGGTGTAGCCTTAGGTGGTCACACCTTGTTTGATTAGGTTCTTGGGCTGTTCGTTAGCAATTGAGCCTGCGTCTAGAAGAACTGAGCTGCTGCATGTGATACTGCACATCTTAATGACTTGACGAGATGTAGAGGAGCTTGAGTCTCTTTGATCTCGTAGGACTAAGTTGTATAGGCAGCTAGCTATTATATGTCACTGTCATCTAGCTGAGGAGGTGTAATCACTAATTGTCAGGTCTCTGTAGTCTAGTCTCAGCCTAAAGGGGTCCATGGCTCAGCGCTAATTTGTGTTCATCTCATTGTTCAAACCACTCACCATTTCATTCATATTGTGGAATTCTAAACCAGTCTTTTCACTATTAGATGTAGGTCAAACCTTCAACCACACATTCAACCTCTTCTTTGCATTACTGAGTTGTTGTGACCAGGGAAACTTGTGTTTGGAGCAGTCTTTTCTAGGCCTTGTGTTAATATCCATTTGTCTTACTTGAATGAAATGACTGGGTGAAGGTGTGTAGAAGATCCTTTCCAAGATGAAGGTTTCACACCTCCTCCTCTCTCCTCTCTTAATTTCCATGTCTAAATATCTCTCTCTCTAAATCTCATGTTTGTGAGAGAGAGACGCACACACACACCCTCTCTATCTTCTTTCACTCTGCATCTCTCTAAATCTCTCCTTTCTTTGTCTCTCCTAATCTCTCTCTCTCTCTCTCTCTCTCTCTCTCTCATCTCACACACACTCTCTCTCTCTCTCTGCATGTGTGTGCGTGTTGTGTGTCTTCCCTCCCTCCCTCCCCCCTCTCTCTCTCCCTCTCACACACACACACACACACACACACACACTCACTCTCACTGCCCCATTGGGACCTCTCTTTCAAATTCACGAACCCATCGCAAACCCCAATTGCAAACTAGGATGCTTGACTTCGCTAAGGCAAAAGCCTGCTCTTTGTTGAAATTAACGATGGGCGAAGCTCAGCAGCTCGCAGGCAGACTGATTAAATCCCACTTAGCACCTCTGCTTCACCGCCTAAATGTCGTCCATACTTTCAAAGCAAACATCCATGCACAAGATCTGGCATTAAGCAAAGCTGAAATAATAACATGCCACACAAAGTATATAATAAGCACCTCTCAAACGACGGCCTTCTGCTCCTACCAATCACATCAAGGACAAAACTTCCATTGAAGGAAGAATTGGAACACCTGGCCATGTACAACTGTTCCAACATAGGCAACATAGGCAGGCCAATTACCATCAGCACATGCCCTTTTGGAATGAATGCTTTGTTTTTGTTAATGATCTAGTTGACAAACGCTTACTTAGAGCCGGTGACTGCAGCATGACAGGAATTTAAGAAAATAGAATTTAATTACTTGCAGCATGACATGAATTTAAGTTCTACATAGTCCTCCAATTAAGTTCGTACTTAGTACTACTTACTAGGCTTTTCTAGTCCCTAATTTAGGTCAATTTCCTACATATTCCTCCAATTAAATTAGTACTAAGTACAAGGTTTTCTAGTCCCTAATTTAGGTTAATTTCTACATAGTCCTCCAATTAAATTAGTACTAATAAGTCACTATATATTAGGATTAAGTTTAGAGTTCCTTTCCAGTCTCCATTCAATCATTAATAAATCCATAATCATCTGCTTATATCTTGGGTTTCATGTGTAACATTCCCTCAATGGATGTCACAAGGGGTTACACCTTGGGACTTAAAAAATTTTGCACACCTTGGGACTTCAAAATTTTGCAAGGCTCGGACATTTCTCATAGTCTATCTTCAAGTGGGGGATTTTTTTGTGTGACCATTTTCTAGCGAACGCTTTTTGGGAATCGGATTCCAAAAAGATTCCCTGTCCCCTCCATCAAGATAGAGAGGGGCGAAAAGAGTTAGAGAGAGTTTCATGACATAATTATTTGAGAGGGAGAGGGCGAGAGAGTGCTAGAGGGAGTGAAAAAAAGAAAAACATGACAACATCACATCCTCTACATCGAGGTTACTGCTTCAAAGTTAAAATAAAACCAAGTTCATTCACGTACAAATTCCAAATACAAAAATGTGAAAACCATCATTTGTACTACTATGGGCCTCGCTTGTCCTCCGGGGTGAAGGCATAAAGTAGTGAACGATGTTCGTATCCTTTCGCACGTCCTCTAGCAAGACACGCTTAGACAATTCATCAATAAAACCATTTGCTCGCCATATCGAAATTAAGCCCACCACTTTGGTCTTCACTTGAGAAATAATATCATCATTACTATAGGAAGTGGAAAGGATGTGAGACGATTCCATGCTTGTGCACCCTCTACGGTCTTCTACTTGACCTCCAGATTGGTGGCCCCCCTCATGATACGCATAGCAACAAATTCAATGCTAATATTTGATGAGGCCATCACAAACAATACGAAGGAGGGTTTAGGGTGGTGTACTCTACTAACAAGGCTTGGTGGCAATGGTGATTAACAAAGTGCTATAGAGCTTATCTCTATATTTGTAGAAGTGGGAGAGGTGTACTCTACTTTTGCAACAAAAAAATAAAAACACTTTTTTAATATCAATAATAAATTCATCTTTCCTCGAATTTCTACACCACAATAATAAAGGCATCTTTTTGTACTTTTTTGGGAAGAGCGAGTATGTAATGTTTTTTTTTAATACATGCAATTTCAGATAAGGGGTTGTGTGCTTTGTGGAACACCTTGCCTCTCTCTTCTCTCTCTAGCTTGCCATTCGCCTCTCATTTCCCTAACATTTCTAACCGTTTAATGCTCGTAACATGAATACCATTCATCAATAGATGACAATGTTCTACGATACCATAAATGCTTGAAAATGCACAACCCATAGCGAGAGGTGGGAAAGAGTTAGGGAGGGTGGGGAGAAAGATATTGCACAACGAACCCTCTACAATGAGGTTGCTTCTGTTGAGGTTACAAAAGTTTCAAAATACTACAGGACAAGTGATATTCTATGCATTCAATTGTCTAAATTAGGGTAGGTTCTCCTAGGAGACAAGGCATTGTAAAGCTTCAAGCTCGATAGCATAGGTTGGTGGATGAACATATTCTCGTTCTGTAGCACATGCAAATAAATGAAGTACAAGTGCTTGCATGCAAGATACGACTTCTTCTTGGATTCTCGATCTGCAAAATCTGGACACATATAACTTAGTTCGTCTTTCACATGCACACATATTTTCCCACATGTGCATCATCCTCATGTGATTCGATCTTGAAAATTTCATGCTTGTGCACCAGTCTCTGCACTTCTTCTACCACTGTAGCTTTCATTTTCAAAGCGGTCTTTATTATTTTTTTTGTTGCTTCCTCTGATATTGACATGCGGTACTTGACTCTTATGCCATTTCTCATGCATGAGCCACCTACCTTTGTGTTAGTAGTGGACCCCTCCACCTTCTCATAATGAATATACCTCCTCATCTGTGAGGTTAGTTCCTATAGCAAAACTGGCCATATCTTGGGTGGTGGATTGGGCTTTGGGTCTATGTTGGTGTCCACAATATCTTTGGGTCTATGTTGATGTCCACAATATAGCAACTGGCCATATCTTTGGGTCTTTGTTGGTGTCCACAATATAGTAATGAAGCACGTGGTCAAGGAAAAACCACATTTATTGTCTAATGAGACCATTAGGGTGCTTGTGCGACGATAGCCTTCAAAAAGATGGTGCAGGCACACCCTGCTATGCGTTGCCCACACCTGTTACCCCCACGAGGCGTTTCGCTGCATGCAATCTTTTTGCCAATGCATGTTCTTTGGATTGCCCACATTGCTTTATTCACCTTACGCTCAATGAGACTAAAATTTGTGACTTCCATTGTTCTTTCTGGAGTATTGCTTGTAAAAATGATTCTTCGTGGCCTCCCATCAAACTTGCGGTCTCATACATGTGCGTTATACTCTGGTCGATGCGTGGGCTCATCATCAATATCAATGACCATAGCGGTTGGTCTCTTGTGACGTGCACTTTCTTTGTCACTTATGTGAGAGGGGTAGGCTCCTTATACATGGGTGTTCCTTCAGTTGCATGATTAATTGTTTGGACCACTTAGGCTGGGCTTGTAGACAATCGTTCTTTTAGTTTCTCCAATCTTGGTCCTATCCCTATGTGCTTGCCTTGAGATTTTCTGTGAAAAAAGTCGTAGTGCACTCTCGTTTCAACTTCAAAAGTGCATCCAAGCCAAAGCTCTCCTTTGAAGGCCCGTGTTGAGCTGCAGAGACTGACCTTCGAAACCTAAAAATCAAATTTCACCCTTTACTTATCTAGATTTTAAGAACTCTTTTACAAAAACATGATAGCCCAGCCAAAGTAGCTTACTAGCTGTCTTCCACCCCCAGTGGTCCCATCTCCTCAAATTGTTCAAATTTCACACTTTACTTATCTAGATTTTAATAACTCTTTTACAAAAACATGGTAGCCCAACCAAAGTAGCTTACTAGTTGTCTTCCACCAGTGGTCCCATCTCCTCTACAATGTTGATAAACTCTTGTTCCCCAATGAAATGTGAGGAACCACCTTCTTGCACTAGCGTTGCCATTATGATTTCTTGTGCCACACACATTTGTACCTTTCTTGCCCCGGCATTGTGATCTACTCCTAACACCCTGGATAACATTTGCTTTGTCCTATCAGTTAGTGCCTTTTATGTGCCTTCCCGTATATTATGTTGATGGAAACCGATGTGTATCATTAATCGACTCATCGTCTTGTTAGAGGGCATCACATATAATAGATGTAGCAATTGCATGTGGCAATGCATATCATTGTTGGCACTGAGCAATAATGGCAAAGGAGCTTTCCAGATGCATTGTTGCACTCCTCTCCAATGGTCAGTGCCTTTAGCATGCTTCCAGTAAAATGTGATGTATTTGAGACCCTGTGGTTCTTTAAACGCGGGAAAAGTTCATTCACACAATTCAAACTACCTAGGCAATGGATTCTCTGACACACTCTAGGGAAGGCAATGTTAGAGGTTTGCAGCTTTAACCACCAATGGGGATCATAATTATGCTCCATGGAGTCCATTCTTGCACGTGTTCCCATGGTTGGTGGGAACTCAAATGCATTATCACCATTATATTTCCTAGGAATCTCCACGGTCTTGATAACCTCTCTAACATTAAACAAAATCTTTGTTAGTGTGTGTCCCTTCTTCATGCTCCAAAGGTATTCCAAAATTCTCTTACCATTTGCTCTTGCAATACTGGATGAGGTTGATGCACCAATTTTGTTGTTATCTTGTAAGGGGCTGCATAAGTCTATTACATTAGACTGAGTTGGAAGTCCTTTGGGCAGGCTATCTAAGATGGCTATTGGTTTGAGGTTTGAATTTTACGAAGCATCAAGTATTGCAGAGTAACTGGCTGAAAGAGAGTACTCAAGTATATAGACTGAGTTGGAAGTCCTTTGGGCGGGCTATCTAAGATGGCTATTGGTTTGAGGTTTGAATTTTACGAAGCATCAAGTATTGCAGAGTAACTGGCTGAAAGAGAGTAACTAGCTGAAAGAGAGTACTCAAGTATATAGAACTCCTCCCCCTCATGATTAGAGGTTGCATCTAGAGGGACATACAACTCTTGGGACCCAATATTTACTATTGCTTGTAATCCATAAAATGATAAGGGAGTTACTTGCATCTCCCTGTGTATAACCAAACATTATAGATTCACATAAATGTAACAATCAATACTCTATACAATGTTTTGATATACCCACTAACCTTAAGTTTTATCAAATTAATTTACCCCATCATCATAGACCTTGCAATATACATTTTATATATCCTTTCAAGTAATACATCATTTTTGCATCATGTAAAGTACATGATTGTAGCCAATGACATCTACTTTTATGACATGTAAGTGATCAACCTTGCAAAGGGGAGATGGAATCTTTATTTTTTACTTAACCTTTGTTTGCAGCTTTGTTCTCTTCTCCATCTAAAATGTTTAGCGTTGACTTCATTGCACTATTATATCATTTGAAAATGTCTCATTAAGTTAAATTAATTGCCTTTAGATTGATATGTATATCAATCATTGAGCTTTTCAACTACAGCATTGGGGGGGGAGTGTAACGAAGAGGATCTCTCTCTCTCTCTCTCTCTCTCTCTCTCTCTCTCTCTCTCTCTCACCTACGTGGACATCGCATCCACATAGGCATGCCATGTGTAATGCACGTGGTTGGGAATTACACGTGGTGCCAATGAATCACTGCATGTGTAATGCCTGAGCTCTCGGGCATTACACATGGCATGCCTATGTGGACAACGCATGCCATGCCATGTGTAATGCGTGAGCTTGGGCATTACACGTGGCAGCATCACCTAGCATGTGCATGCCACGCATGCAGCACATGCCATGTTGGCTTTTGCTGTCTAGCGACTTCTTTAGCTAGCGAAAGTAAGCCTCACATGAACCCTCCCCCTCACAAGCACCCTCTCCCTCAACGCGCCCTCCCCCTCACAAGTGCCCTCTCCCTCAACGCGCTCTACACCCTCCCCCTCAATGTGCTCTCTCCCTCAATGCTCTCTTTGTCCCTCATTTGAATCTCCCTCCAATGCCTCCCTCTCTCTCACTCTTGAGTTCTTAAACCTCTACATCTGCAAAGAAAATGCCTCCTCGGATGCATTTGCAATCTAAGGGCTTCACCAAAAATCCAGACGAGATTGTAGTTTTGCAAAAAAAAAAAAGAATTGGGCATGTCACAAGTTGCCACATCAAGTGACGTAACCAATACATCTAGATTGCGGTTGGCTGTGAGGCCTGATTCTACAACGCCCACTAACAATCGTGTTGCCAGCAATAGTGCCACGATTTGCCGAAGAAGAGAAGTCCGTAAAGGAGAGTTTGGGCCAAGTGGTTGATCGACACATCTCCATAAATTGGGTGGAGGACCACTTGGTTGATAATCATAACCGCCTTCCTAGAGTGCCTCTTTGTCGCCTCCTTGCAAACCCAAAAATTTGTACGAATGAGGATTCCATCGAAGGGTTAATTAAAAGCATGGAAGAGAGCACATACCAGTCAACAATGGCAGCGTTCATTGTCTCTAAGCGTTTCCTTGTTCAAGAGCCCTTTCCATTCAACCGTCAAAGTGTAGTCGGTCACGACCTATCATTGTCAACAGAGTGTGGCACGATACTAGAGCAGATGGAAGGATGGCAACATATGGTTAGGAAGATGTTTGTCATTTGGGATGGAAACCATTGACTCAAAGCATGGCAGGAATGGGAAAAAAACACTCGAGTTGAAAGAGAGAAGGTTCCCAAGGTGATTTGTAGAGTGTTCTGATTCCTTGAGGAGGAGGACGCTGAGTTCTTGTTGGTGCTATGCATGATACACAAGTAAGTGGATTGTATCTTGTTTTTTTGTGATTCAAATGAACAAACATCTTATATATCATCATATACCTTATTTATTATGCATGGGAAATTACCAAGGTCACTACCATTCATGTGCTGAACACAACGAGACATGATATATTTATGTTGCAGCATGTGGGCCTTGCCGATTTACAATCGTTATTATCAAAGTTCAGTGACACAGATCATGCATGGGCCAAGAAAGCTCTTACTCATCGGGGACCCAATAGATCGAAGTGGCTGAAGCTTCCCAAGGCACTCCTCTCACACTTGGTTTTCAAGGTATGTGTGCGTCTTGTTTCAGACCACAATAAAGCCATGTTTTGATTTCAAAATATGTTTCTTAAACATGAATGCATTGCAATCAGAGTTTGATGCCACGTACCAAGCCAAGGTAAGTGGATTGATTGAGAGAGGGAGTAGAGAATACATTTTGAATGCAAAAATGTTCGACAAGAATTACAAAGAGGGGACATGAGCTGGCACAAATTGCCAACCCCGACTGTGGCAAAGAGTTTTTCAAGAAAGTGATCTCCTACCAGGGCTGGGGTGAAAAGGCTAGCAAAATCACTACTCCCAAGCTAGCAGAGATTGCTCATGCACATATTCCAAATGGAGAGAAAGATCTCTAACTCTCGGCACATTAAAGTATTTTTTATACGTAGGTAGACACATAATACTGGTTCACAATGCAAGAAATGTAGGCTCCTTGGTGGGTGGCAAGTTTGCTATATGAGGGACACCCAGATTCCCCCATCGGACAGAGCATTCTTCGTGTGGATACATTGTCACGTGTACTAGTTCCAATTAACCGAGAACACGCTATAACTATATGCGAAGTTGGAGACAAGCTCACCAGCCACCACCATAGAGCCGACATGCATGAGAGAGCCACACTAGACTCTGGGGTAGGTATCACGGATGCCCTCAAGCTTTCAGGAAGACTCACTTTGAGAAGGTGTTTGTAAGGTGGAAAGGGTAAATGCATGCCACCTTGGATCTTGACCAGCAAACCACACTTGTCGTGTGCGTGGCACGGCACGGCGCGTTTTGTATACATATGTAGTAGCATGCCACAATACTATTATTGTTATTTTATCGCATTAGGTGGTGGAGAAGTTGTTATTGTTATTTTATCATTTTGTTAGAGAATTTTAATGTTTTTGTATTAGGTGGTGGAGAAGTAGTGTGTGTAATCGAGAATATATTCTTGAGCATCCTTCAAGCGCATGGGTGCAGTCCAAGACAGAGGAGATGTGATTGTACCCCGAGGAGTGGATCAATGAGCTATGGGGCAAGGACACTTGGATAGTGTGCCCATGGTGGATAGACTACCTCGAGGGGGAGTTTCCTCTAGAGGAGGCTGAGCAATTTCAGAGTACATTTCATTGTGTGGATAGACTGCCTTGAGGGGGAGTTTCCTCGAGAGGAGGTTGAACAGTTTCAGAGTACATTTCATTATGTAGGGTAGAACATTTGTATGCACTATGAAGTTTGTTTTTTGGGAATTTAAAGTTGCTATGTTGGTTGAATGCAGGAGTGAAGAATGGCAAGAAGCCTATCTTTGAGTAGCAATCGACCCCCCTCGAGAAGAAGAAGAGCAAGAAATGAGCAAACGAGGAGCCTCCATCATCCACGACCGTGACAGTAACGCCCAAAAAGAGGTCACGGCTAGAGTGCGAAGGGGAAAGACATTGATGAGGATGCTGAGGATAGTGACTCTGAGGATGATGAGCATGATTCCCACGCACGGGGTGTTAGAGCAGGTGAGCCTGCATGGTGAGAGCAGAGAGCAGGGGTCGGAGAGTTCAAAAGAAGACAATGTAGCCCTGTTGTTGGGATCTAGGAAGTGAACTTAACATGTTTGGCTTTTAACATTCGTTTATTATTTGAAAAACAATAATAACATGTATTTGGTCTTGTCTAAATGAAGACTTTCATTCACAAGTGGTGGACCCTCTCCACTTAGTTCTCAACTCCAACATTGATCACCTCTATTGTCTTGCACTTTTGGGAATCGAAAACACAGGTATGATCTCTAGCTCATGCTAGAGATCAGTGACTCTCCATTCGTCGTCATTATATAGTTTACAGTCCACTTATATGCTTTGTTGTTCCAGGAATCTTGTAGTATTGCAAACGATTCATGGGATCACTGATGAGGTGGGGGAGCATGGACGCGTTCGATAGCCTTGGAGGCATGCGCATGGTGTGGGCTGATTTTCCTACAAATCTAGCGCTCTACAAGAACAAGGTTGTGGTTCCTTCATGGAATGTATTTAGAGAGGTACTTGTGGAGTCAGCTTCTGTAATTGCTGCAGAGTTCCTACATGCTGATGGCACTATGGTGTGTACTCTACATGCGGAAGGGATTGATGTGCGAGGGACTTTGAACTTCACATTACAAAGGACTTTGTTCTTACGCTTTCCCGCCCCGCGATACTTGTATGTCATGTCAGAAGATGGCCAAGAAGAGGTGAGTGAAGGAGTGGTTTTTATTAAAGTTAACAACCATGATTTCCCTAGTGTACTTACAAGTGCGTGCACATAGGTCACTATTTTGGTCTCATTGCCATCTTCACGCACCTTAGTGAGAGTACATCCAATAATCCAAATGATGATAGGTGGGGAGGTGAGGTAGCTGCAGATTGTCCAGGTTTTGAGGTGGATGATGATATCTTCCTAAAGCCGAAACCGCAAGAGGGAACCTTGCCATACCAGTTGGATGCGGACGAGCCATCCGAGATGTTGTTGAGTGTAGCGAGCCTGTCAAGGTAATTAGATCACTCTATTATAATTCGTTTCTAGTAGTGTAATAATTATATAGTCATTGTCTTTATATTGTTGTCTATTTATATATGCTAATGAAAGATTTTACTATCGCATGTGGTTACTCGAGACGTTCACCAATCGAGGGCATGTAGTCCTAGAAAACTTTGCCTATTGTCTTTATATTGTCGTCTATTTATATATGCTAATGAAAGATTTTACTATCGCATGTGGTTACTCGAGACGTTCATCAATCGAGGGGATGTAGTCCTAGAAAACTTTGCCGGTGCTAGGACCCTTGCTAGAGCATGCAGGATACTGCTCAGTGCGGAGAGCGACGAGGTGTGTTTTAGTTCGTGTCTATGACCACCTTTGTACGTTCTTATAGATTTGGATCAACAGTTTTTCAAGGGTGAAGTTAGTGATGAGTACGCTCATCAACAGGAGAAGCGGAGGGAGGTGGGGGCATCAACTCCACACGTTCCTCACCCATATCCTCCACCCGCCCTAGTACCCACATGAGCCCAACAAGGTCAAGTGCCTCGTCATGGCCACTTGGTGTTCCAAGGGAGCCCCAATATCGACATGTCATGCCACAGATGTCCCCCGTGGGTTCTTTTACAATGCCCTTATCATGGGCACCATGTCCCAAACTTGTGAGGCCTCTATTCCCACTTTCACTATCTACACCATTTGGTAGAGCTCCCTACATGCAGCCACCTTCCTTCTTCCACCAGCACCTGCGTCCTTATTGATGTATTTCACTCGCTTGTAATGAAAGAAATATATTGTTTTAGACATTATTGTGATGCACTCTTGTACACTCATATTATGTCAATGGCATTGTTTTTAGCTTCTACTTAACCATTTAGGTGATTAAATTGACATTAAGAGAGATGGAGCATTATGGATAGAGATCTCAAGGCCATGAGAGAGAGTGTCAGTGAAAGAGAGAGAAAAAGTTTGAGTGAGACCTTAAAATAGTTGTTTTTATACTTAAAGTAGTTATTTTTGTGCTTAAAATAGTTTTTTTATTTCTGAAACCTTATAAATAGAGTAGAGATTGCCATGTTCTAGTACTCTTCTTCTAGGGACCCATCCCACCCCACCCTCCCCTTATATCTTCATATTGCAATAGGCTGGGCATAAACTCAATGATCATGGGTTCATTCATCAATCCCTCTAATACTATGACATTTGCAAGCATTTTAAGTAAAGCTCTTCAATCTTTCACGCACCTCAAAGAAAAAGAACCTAGATCGGATGCCCTTATGGGAGCATGGACAACAATTTCTAAAGTGTAGGAGCTCTAAAAGAAGCTCACAATAAAGAAAGTGGTAAACCTTATAGACAAGAACATGCTAGAGGTGAAAGTAGCAACAACCATTGGGATATGGAGAACTTTTGGCATCATTGAAGGCGTAAAAGGGGCTCCTCTTCGAGGAGAAGTTTCCACCTTCATTGCAAATTTAAGTTAGACGGAGAAGGCTAAGATGATAGTTGAGGTCCAAAATGCTTTCATGTATTGTTGCTTGTGTTCAACATCTCGTAGGTGTTTGTCATAATATGATGCTACATTATTACAATTTTACTTTGAAATATAATGGAAGTTACATCTCTCTATGGTGTCTTTGTGAAGAACTAGCAATGATAGTGGCCCATGGAAGTAAAGAACATTGTGTACACATGCTTTCATGTATTGATGCGTGTGTTCAACATCTCGTAGGTTTTTGTCATAATATGTTGTGGTCTTATAAATTTAATTTGGAATATAATGGAAGTTTTAGATCATAATATGGTGTCTTTGTAAAAGATTTACAATGATAGTGGTCCATGGTGTGTCTAGTGCTCAACATCTTGTAGGTGTGAAAGTAGAGAGAGAAAGAGTAGACAGAGACAATAGAGTAGAGAGAGAAACCGCTCGCCTCAACACTAAAAAGCACTCGCTAAAAAATGCTCGTCAAAAAATACATCCTCTTCAGGTCCTTATAATTTCTATTATGCTAGGATTTCGCCCTCAGACAAAACTAGAAAGTTTTAGTTCATAAATTCCTCTACAAAACATGTTCTCTTAAAATAACTTTAAGCTAGCCAAATTTACCCTCGAAATTCCATCCTAGTTAATTTTCTCAATTTTAGGGCCAAAAATCATTAAAACTACCTTGACATCTGTTCTTCAATAGCTTAAAATTTGTTAGGAATTTATAGAGCTTCATGAGACAAGGTTTTGTAGTGCTCTTTTAGTTCTACAATTTTCCTTTTTACCTTATGTCCAAATTCTCTACAGGTGAAAAGATACACAGCCTCGAAAATGGCTCATCGGTATTAAGAACCAATTTTTCCTTGTCCTATTTAATCTATTTTCTTATCATTTATGAAGACGCTTAAATCCAGACATAGAGGAGATCTGTGTCCTAATTTCACGAAACCTTAAACTCTTCATCTATACCCTAATGTTTGCTAATTACTTTGCAAGCATGATTAAGCTTAATGTTCAAATTGTAACCATTATAAGGATCCCTAACCAGATTGAGACCAGATTCAAGCATAGGGTCCTCTTCGTCATTACTAAAAGATCCTAATCTTCCAAACACAATTTATGTGGAACTCCTAGATCACGCTTGATGCATACTGCCTTACTCTGGGAAACATTTTTTCAGTGCAATCTGTTACTTTGAATCCCCATATCTTCTAAACTATCAAGAATTTAAAGAAATTTCCACAAGTAAAGTTATTCCTCTAAACTTTCTCTACAATATTGCTCTTAAATAAGAGTCACAAAAAAGGTCTTTAAGGGTCCCAAAATCAAGCTTCAAAATTGGCATTATTTTGTCTCAATTGGGAACTCTTTGATTTGATGTTAGATTGTATTACGTAAATAAACAATAGACCGATTGAATTTTCAATACATCCAAAATTTAAACATATTACAAACATGAATATAATGAATGACTAGTCTCAATCCAACAACCTTGATGACGTTGATAAAATAAAGACATGGATTTAACTTTTTAACTACTATAACTCTCCCTTTAAGTATCAAGATTTAAAATCCAAGACATAGGTGAGTTAATGTCAAATGACATTACCGGGTAAAGATCATAAGTGATTGCTTAAAGCCATAAAGAAGGTCTCTAAATTAGGTAGGACCTTTCAAAGAAGGAGTTATGATCATGTTTTCAAAAAAGGAGTTATGATCATGTACTTGTGTTAGTAAGGTTCCATGTGCGAATTCACATGTACACAAAAAGGATTGAATAATAATTTCTAACACATATTTTATTATCTATAATATAAACTAAGTCAAAGGGAGATAAACTTGTGCATGTCATAAACTATGAAACATCTCTAATTCATCCTTAAATAGTTCTCATTGGGGATTGCACCCCTAAAATTTAACTTACCACAAATTGGACTGATGTTAAATTGAGTAATTTTCTTTCTAACAATGGATAAAATCCATGGGATGATTTCATTGAGTCTTGTAAAAGTACCTTCATAAGGTATATAGGGCATGCATCTCTTAAACTTGAAGAAGATAACCCTATGGTCATAGTTTTTCAGTTAACACGCAAATCTACAAGACAGCCGCTACTGAAAGGTTTTCTCTTAGAGTCACATGATGGAAATTCCTTCCTAGTTGTTCCGCCATCTCTTGAGTTTTAGCAGGTCTTAACTATGATTACATAAGTGAAGTAAGAATATCTTTCTGTAAAGTACTGAACACCCTACATAAAAATTATGCTCGAGGCTTTGGCCAATTTAATTTTTGACTTAACAAGCTTTAAACTTGGGCATGATTGAAAGCTTATGGAATGCTTAAATAACTAGGCTTTTATTTTTTTAAATATAAAATAACTTTAAAAGCTAAGGCTTTTGGCTTTGAATAGTTATACTATTAACTATTAATACATATATCTTTAGCCAATTTATAGCTCGTTTTAGGCAAGCACATGGTAGCAACAGAGACAAAAACCCAGTCCGCCAGTGCATAATAGAGAGGATGAAACTTCATAAATTAAAGCGTTAACTAAGCTTTATACTAAGGCTTTTAAACAAAGCTTCAAGCTGCTTAGAATTTTTCACCCCCTTGTCAAATGCTGAGAGAAGACAAAAATAACAAATTCAAAATTCAAGCTTTAGTAACCTTGATTTTTTTTTCTAGTAATTAAGCTTTAATAAAAAATTAATAGCCTGTAAAGGAAAATACTTTTCTCCTTTAACCTGAATTTTGGGCAAACTCCCACCATCCATTATACAAATCTAACTCCTATGCTAGTTTAACAAAGCCAGAGAATTTGAATCTGTTTCAACCACGTGGCAAGGATATAGAAACATCTAGAGATGCCACTGATAACATGTCAATGAGGAGCCAAAGACTGATGAAAACCTTGAAACACAAGAAGAGGTGGACAATCTACCTAGGGCATCTGTAGGAGGAGAGGATCGGCTCTACACAAGAGAGGATATACAAGAAATGATCAATGATCCCACATTCTTACAGAGCATGGAACTTTTAATCCAACAAAGGTGGGCTGAGGCCACTAATAATGAGCCAGGTGATGAGGAAATTCCCAAACCCAACCATAGACCCGAATTGAATAGAAGAACCTATACAAGAAGAGGACGAGGTCTAGGTAGGGGGGTAGCTCCTCGAAGGCCAATTGTGGATCCTAACAAAGATCTAAATGCAATCACAAGGGAGGATCTATTAAATATGGCCGCAAAAATGAGCAGAGGCATGGTTAGGGAACTAGGCACTGCCCTGGAATCTAGACCATCCCAGATGAAGCCACACATCATTTTGAAGCTGGTGCAAAAATTAATAGGTGATGGGGATCTGATCCAACATATAGAGATCTTTGAGTCAACCTGTGAAACATGTGGGCCAGTGAGTGATGTAACCATGATACATGATTTTTCTTTGACCCTAGAAGGAAAAGCCCACCAATTGTATCGAACCCTAAAGCCTAAGGATAAAGTCAATTTCACTTGGCTTAAGAATGTGTTCATAATACTGAGGCTTGCTCGAAGTGGTGATAGGTGGAGTCCTGTGGTGGTAGAGCTCTACAACATCAAGCAAAAAGACAATGAGTCCATGTGAGATTATGTTTCTCAACTCAAACACTTGAACTCAAGATGCAAATTGAGAGAAAGGTTAACTGATGAGATCAGTTATTGCCCTGCTTCTAAAGAGGAGGCCGAGATCATAAGATGCGTGATTATTTAGTGTTAGCCCAATTGTCCACTCTCGATACGTGATGTAAGTCGGCGATTGAATGTGAGGATAATATGCTTGAGTTGCCGCAACTAGAAGACGCTAAGGTAGCTTCAGTAGTAGCGAAATTACGAGTCTCTAGTCATCAAGATGATGCGAGACCCAAGAACACGTGAGTTGGCAACATGACAGTGTGGAAGAACTCAGTAATGCCATCTTGGAGAAGTTAAAAGTTAGAGATGGGAGAGAAGCATCAGGGAATGCCCATCTCTACCCCTGGAGAGAGTTGATTTGGTGCTCTATTTGTAGACAAAATCATATGAGCACTAAATGCCCTCACCTAAGATCAAGATAATTACTCTATTGTGCTCACTGTCACAGACTAGGGAACCACGATATTGCCATGTGTAGATATCCGAGTATCCAACCTCTAGCACAATTTCCAGCACACCTAGACTGCCTCTAGCCTTACCAGCACCTCCAATGCAAACCAATGCCACTATACAGGGCAATTGAATACATCCTACTTACCAAGGGAGATTTTCAGAATGTAGGACATGTCGCCATTGCCACCGCCTATTTTACCACCACAACCACCACAGGCCAAGATCAACCAGGTGTTGATCGAAGAGCCCTTGTTGGAAGAAGGAGGAGTCATGTGCAAAGTAGAAGTCAATAATGACTGCTACAAGGAACCCATGGAGATCACACCGGTGTATTATGTCTTACAGAATAGCACACCAATACCAGTGTTTCAAACCATGATATAGTGAAAAGGAAAAGACATCAACTCGACTATGAGAAGGGGACATATACAATGTTTTCATTGTAATGGACCTCATCGAGTAGCGGAGTGTCCTCTAAAGAATGTGGCTAATGCTGGCTAGACTCAGCCGATCACATCGTAGACCAATGCCATGATAACACTTTCTTATGTTAAGTGTGGTGTTGATCATTTAATCAAGGACTTCCCATGTCGTGTCAATGGCTTCTACTTCTAATCATGCCACCATAAGGACTATAAGTATGTAGCCTGGAAACATCATGCCACTGAATGTCCTAACACGCACACAAGCGAAACAAGTGGACAAAGGGAAAAACCCAGGAGGTGTTACAACCTCTAAGAAGACTGGAAGAAGGAGAAGAGTGAAAAAGGTGGGAAAGGGTGATACCAGGGTCATAATTCAGGATGGATCCAAGGAAGATACCATTGACATTGGGTCCACCCAATCAAGGGAAGGAGATGACCAAGTGCCGAAACTAGATGAGGAGCCAAAAGAGAGACCAGCAACCCCCAAGGGTATTGGAGAATATCCAAATGCCGAAGAAGAAATAAGGAAGCTTGAGGAAGCTAAGAACCTTGTTGAAAAATGTCAATGCAGCCATGAAGCTAAATTGAGGGCTAATAGGGTTAGGGATACAATGTAGTATCCAATGAGTTGTTAAAAGAAATGAAGTTGGATGTGCCTACTCCAATTCCAAAGGAATCCAAAGAGGGAACTCTAGTGGCCTGATAGCAAGAATGTTTGAAGAGGCAGATCAAGAATTGTCGATCCATTCATTCCCTAGGATTGAATATCAGACCAACATGTGGAAGAAGCCCTCACTTGCCAGAGAACCTAGAGACATAGGCAATCTCTCAACAATACTATCTACAACTGTCAAAATGCTGCTTAGACCATTCAAGAAGGAGAAGAGTGAAAAAGGTGGTGCATAATTGGACATTAGACCAAGTATATATTCGAAAGGATTCACAAATTTTGAAAATCGATCTCCATACGTGGAAGGCACACCCCATGGAAGGGAAATTAATTGGAGATGATTCGGTCACCATAGAACAAACTACATTCGGGAAGAGGAAGAGGTTGAAATGTACGCATTGCTTTCACCTCCGAACTTTAGTGAAGACTGGATGCATGTACTTGTGCCACCATAGATGTGTTGCCTCCCAGAGGAACCAAATACATTGAATCGGGAATCATTCCCACCACCTTAGTGTGTACTTGAGCCACCATAGATGTGTTGCCTCCCAGAGGAACCAAATACATTGAATCGGGAATCATTCCCACCACCTTAGTGTGTATGGTAGATGTGTAACCAAGAGAAGAGGAAATAGAGGATAAAGTCTCCATCACATAAGGGTTTGGACTACAAGGTTGTAACAGCACCCAACGCCTCTCAAGAAGTGGCTAAAACAAAAGAGGTATATCACTCGACAAAATGCCCTGTTACGAAGTAAACAACCCATAGACGCCCAGTGGCTAAGATATCTCAAAGTCACTAAGGTGCATGAGGAGTTCTCTAAGAACTGGGGTGAGGAATTGAATAAGATAACCTTGGCAGGAAACCAAAAGGAGAAAACCATGCCTCAAGAGCATGATACGCCTAACTCACCAAGTCAGGATGAAGAAAACAAAATAAGGCTCTGGCTGAAGCCGAGCAAGAGTCAAAGAAGGCGATTGCTAGGACAAAAGATGATGAGGATGACAAGATAAGCTTGCTCTCAATGCCGAACCATTTCAAAACCTACACCATTGATGAACAAAAAGTGGTCCAATTGATGGCCAAAAGGGTGTAGGAAAATGGCCAATACACGTCTTATGATGGACCAGTGGAAGTTAAGGAGGTAGACATTACAGAGCTAGGGGAGGATACCAAACCTGTTTACATTGCTAAAGACTTAGCTATAGCCGAAGAAGAAGAACTCATTGCTCTCTTAAAAGAGTTCAAGGATTGTTTTGCTTGGAAATACACGGAAATGAAGGGTGTACCACCCAAGGTTGTTCAACACACCATCTTGATCATGGAAGGATCAAGACCATCTAGGCAAAAATCGTATCAGATGAATCCGAAATATGCAGCAATTGTAAAGGAGAAAATTGATAAACTCATTGCTATATGGATTTCATCTATGAGATTGAGTATAGAGATTAGCTTTCGCCAATCATGGTTGTGCCAAAGAAGAATGAAAAACTAAGAGTTTTTGTTGATCTCAAAAAGGTCTTAGGGCACATTACGTCTAAGAATGGTATTTCCACTGATGAAAGTAAAGTGACGTTGATCTTAGAATTACCCCCACTAGCAAACTACAAGGGTGTACAACGGTTTATGGGACACGTTGGGTATTATCAACAATTCATAATATTCTATGTTGAAATTGCCAAGCCATTGTATAGACTACTCATCGTCTTTGAATGGACCGAGGAATGTCAAAATGCATATGATAAGTTGAAGAAAGCACTGGCTAGTGCACCAATTATGAGACCACCCAACTGGGATCTTGTATTTTATGTGCACATCGATGCATCAAATTTTGCTATAGGATGCATATTGGTGCAACTTGGGGAATTACCCAGTTTGCTTTTCTAGTCATCAACTGAATGATGCAGAGATAAACTACACCACAATTGAGCGTGAAGGGTTGGCCATGGTTTAAGCTATAAAGAAATACTGACATTACTTGTTGGCCAACAAGTTTGTATTCTTTGTTGATCACCATGGCTTATTATATCTAGTGAATAAGCCATGCACCATGGGGAGAATCACATGGTGGCTGCTTTTACTCCTGGAATTCAACTTTACGAGATCACACTGAGAAAAGGAACACAACATGTTTTGGCAGACCATATGTCTAGAATTCCGAACGGAGAACCTGCAAACTGGCATTGACAACAATGACCTCCCAGATGCATGTTTGTTCAAAATTGATATGGTGCCTGAGTGGAGCGAGGAAATATCTCAGTATCTAGCTCACGATTTTCCACAGGATCGACCTTTGAACAAAGATAAGATCTGTCAGCTTATTAAGATGTCTGCACCATATCAATTGATTGTGGGGGAGAACTATATAAGCTGGGCAAGGACGATATCCTTTCTAGAAGATGTGTGCAAGAAGAGGAGTTCATCACAATATTAGAAGAAGTACACTCGAGAATAGTTGGAGGACATTTTGCAGGAGACGTTACAGCTTGCAAAGTGCTTCAAGCAAGACTATGGTGGCCTACGTTATTCGGAGACGCCATAGAATTTATGAAAAGATGCGAAGAATGTCACTGGTTTGCTATTTTGCAACAAAAGGAAATGATGCCACTCACCCATGTTGTAAGATTCCTCCCTAGCCTCTCAAGATGTCCAGCATCTTCCCCTGTAATCAAATCCCTCTTCAGAAATATAAAAGATCTTGTTTCTACCTCTTTTGGCCTAGAGAGAGAAAATTTTCTAGAGAGAGGTTATTCAAATTTTGAATATTTTTGGATGGAAAAATATCTCTTCTTATTAAAATAAGTTCCCCCAAAACAAAATTTCAAAAAGATTTTTAGAAGGTGCATTAGAAATCAAGTATAATCTGTTCAAGAGGCCTTATTCTAGGAGTCCAGATTTTTGAAAAATTTTAAATTAAGGTTTTGAGGGGCCAATCAGATTCATCCAAATGTGTGGAGAAGATAAATAGAAGAAATAAAGAAAATCCCCCCAAAAATGAGTTAATACTAAGATGAAGAGTGGACTAAGGACCAAAGGAATTACTAAAAAAATGGATTTTTGACACCTCACAATGGGAATTCTCCCCTCATGAAGGAGGCGCCTACTTCACATGTGTGGTGGAGTTTAAAATTATCAAAAATTGAGATATTTCATCTCTCCTCTCTCCTAATTCAAGTCTAGTTCCAAAAAGTAAGCTAAACTGACCTAAAAATGGTCAAAAATTGACTAAACTGATCTCAAAAATTTTAGAATTAGTTTGCTTGGTTAGAAGCTCACTTTTTTCTTTAAAAAGAAGCTTCCTCCTTTGTTGAAGCTTAATAGTGTTTTATGCACTGTTACTCTGCTTCTCCCAAGAGCCAAGAACTGTGAATTTCTTAATAATTCACTAGTTTTTTGACCATTCCCTCTTCTAAAGAATTGGTGGCCACTCTTGTTTGCAAGCAAGAGTAGATCCCTCAAACCATCAAGCTAAAGGAAGCTCCCAGAATTTCATGTAAGTAAGAAATCTTACTTTTTCTTATTCTTTTAATGGTTTTTTAAATTGTTTGTTATCTTAAAATGATAAACAGATGCTATGCCTTCTTGGCTTTCCCCCTCTCTCATCCTTAAAATCAGCCCTTCTTTATCCTAGCTAAGTGATCTAATTGTTGGAATTAAATATTTCATATTGTTTCTCTCTTAAAAGTGAAAATTGATTAGTTTAGAGTGCTTAAAACCAATTGGGGATAATTTTTAAGTAATTTTAAGTTAGAAAAATTTCAAAATTGGTCAGCCATACAAAGGAGGTTATGGCAAAATTTTCTAAAAATTGGTGAAATAAGTTTGATCTTTTATTATCCAAAAAGAGTAATCCCCACCAATTGTGTATTCTAAAAGTGTAAATTATGCATAAAGAAATTTATTTTTATTTCAAAAGAGTTATTTTCATCAATTTTTAATTTATGCATAGAAAGATGCATAAAGAAATTTATTTTTATTTCAAAAGAGTTATTCTCATCAATTTTCATTTTATGCATAGGAAGATGCATAAAGAAATTTATTTTTATTTCAAAAGAGTTATTTTCATCAATTTTTATTTTATGCAATAGGAAGATGCATAAAGAATTTATTTTTATTCCAAAAGAGTTATTCTCATCAATTTTGATTTTATGCATAGAAAGATGCATAAAGAAATTTATTTTTAATTTAAAAGAGTTATTCTCCTTAAAATTAAAATTATGCATAAATAGATGTGTAAAGAATCTTTATATAAAAAATAAGGATTCTCTTGCATTCTAAGAATAGATGTGATGAGATGTGATACGAATCAAATAGATGAGAATGAATGGATGGATAGATGTGATGAGAATAAGAGGTAAATAGATGTGATGAGATGGGATGTGAATCAGATAGATGGGAATGAATGGATAGATGGATGTGGATGTATGTGAAGAATAGAAGTGGATGTATGTTAAAGAATGGATGTGGATGTGTGTATGTGAAAGGATAGATGTGGATGTGTATGTGATAAGTATGGATGTGGTTGTATGTGGGAGAATATATGTGCATGTAAATGTGATGAATATGAACGAGAATTAAAGCGATGAGATGTGATGTAAATTGGATAGATATGAATGATATAGAATGTGAATGAATGATAAGGGATGTGAATGGATGTGATGTGATGTGAATCGGGATGTGAAAGAACGATAAGGGACATGTAGGAATGTGTTAGCATGTGAATCGAGATGTGAATGAATGAGATGTGATGAGAAATGAATGTGATAAGATGCGATGGAAACTGGATAGATGTTAATGTATGTGAAGTGATGAGATATATGGGTAGATGCAAGTGGGTGAGATCTGATGAGGATAAATGAGGAAATAAGTGATGAGATAGAAAAAGATGTGATTAGATGAGAATGGGAATGCTTATGAAATGAGGTGGATTGATGTGTGGATAATGTGGATTGATGTGCATGGATGGTTGGATGATGTGGATTGACGTGTGGATTGATGTGGATGGATGTATGGAAGATATGGATGGATGTGTGGATAATGTGGATTGGTGTGTGTATGATGAGTGAAGGATGTGGATGGATGTATGGGTGATGTGGATTGATGTGTGGATCATGTGGATTGATGTGCATGGATGTTTGGATGATGTGGATGGATGTGGATGGATGTATGGATGTGTGGATAATGTGGATTGATGTGGATGATGTGGATTGGTGTGTGTATGATGAGTGAAGGATGTGGATGGATGTGGATGGATGTATGGATGTATGGATGAGGTGGATTGATGTGTGGATAATGTGGATTGATGTGCATGGATGTTTGAATGATGTGGATTGACATGTGGTTTGATGTGGATGAATGTATGGATGATATGGATTGATGTGCGGATGATGCGATTGGATGTGATTTGATGTAGGAATGATGTGATGTGATAGGGATCAATGATGAAAATAAAATTATGGTAAGATGAAAAAAGATGGAGTCTAATGTGAAAGGATGCGGAGCAATGAGAAAAGATGGAAATATTGTTGGAATTGTATTTGTTTGTGAAATCTGTTTTTAAATGACTGTTTTATGTCAAGAATGCTGGGGAAGTATTTCAGTATAGTACGATAGATGAGGTAAATCCTGGATAAAAATTATTCTATGGAAAAGAATCAACGGCTGTGCCTCTCAATGAGGAAAAAAGCGTTGGTCTCTATGATCCAAGTACAATCTTTTTCCTGATCTGATTATGGGATTTACGAGTTCGGTCAAATCAGTTCAGTTAGTTCAAGCTTTTGACTACGTTAGAGAAAAGTTATCCTGGAGGAATCACTCGTGCTTTCTGGGCAAGGGAAGTTTTTTCGAGTTCGGTTTTGGAAGAACCGATGGATTAGTCTCTTGTCTGGATATCCGTGTGGGGGGCGAGGCCTCGAGTGTGGGACCCTGCCCCATGCAAGAAGTGCTACTTCGCTGCTAGCACCCCCAAATTTGTTGCGCAGTGGGATCAGGGATCTTACACATGTAATTATGAGACAACTCTTTGAGAAATGGGGTATTGATTTTGTTGGACCTATTAGTCCAGTAGCACATCTGTCCCAAGCCCATTACGTGATCTTGGCCATGGATTATTTCACTAAGTGGGTGGAGGCGAGAGCCTCTAAAAGAGCTGATGCTTGAACTACGACCAAGTTCTTATATATGAATAGATCATTTACAGATTTGGCTACCCACATTTGGAATTAGTCAATGATCGGGTTTCACATTTCATCAATGAGGTGATTGAACAGTTACTCATAGGATTCCTTGTAGTCCATAGGAAATCATCACCTTATTACCCACAGGCAAATGGCCAAGCAGAGAGCACAAACAAGATTTTATGTGCTGTCTTGACTAAGACTTTAGAAACTAGTTGCATAGATTGGGAACACAAGTTGACACTCCCTTTCGTACATCATATAAGGTAGCAAAGGGATACACTCCCTTTCGTCTAGCTTATAGCATTGATGCGGTAATGCCTATGGAATTCTTAGTTCCAAGCTTGCATATTGCACTATAGGAAAGGCTCACAAAAAATGCGTTAGCCCCATGAGGCTGGTTGACTTACAAAAACTCGATGAGACCTGACTAATTACATCGCATGGGCTTATGGTCAAAAAATTACGAAGAAAACATTGGTTTGACCACAATCTAAAACACAAAGAGCTAGAAACGGGGGACCTCATCCTCATGTATCGTGTTGGAAGCACCAAGAAAAAGAAACTGAAATATAGAGGGTTATGGCCTTTTAGAGTGTCCAAAATCACCTCTCAAGGGTCAGTCCGAATTGAAACCATCGATGGGGTAGAAATGGAAGGATATGTCAATGGAAGTAAACTCAAAAAATATAATGGACCCTTGACCCAGGAAATGCTCGCACAAGAGCATCTTCTAAACAAAAGAAAGAGCTAGTCAAGGAAAAAATTAGACAAGCTCAAGAGGAAGCCAAGGCAAGGGAAGCCAAAGCAAAACAGAGACTCCAAGGAAGAACTCTACATGTGAACATGGCTTCACTCACATTGCTTGAAGAGGATGACCTGGATATTGAGCCATCACGCCTTAGTGTAAATGTCACTACAAAGGGGAGTCACACAAAGAGCATTGCATTGATTATACGAGATCAAGTAATAACTTGATTTCCTATGAGACATGGGTAGCTCTAAATAAACCCCCGATGCACAGGTTCGCAGTGTGCATTTATCAACTACACAAATAGTGGAATTTTTAAATATTAATATTTCCATTAGTTATAATCCCTTGGTCGGGAAGGCATTTGTTATGCCTGTAGGAACCATGGAAGAGGAGATGATTCTTGGATGATCCTGGATTTGCACCAATACAACTCAACGATGGCATAGGTAGAATCAGGTCCTAGCTAAATCAAGTGTCAAGGCAGTACCAAAATTGTTATAGAAGAAGAAAACCACTTAACCAGGTAAACAAAGGAGTACGACACCTCCAATGTCACCCACCCACGATATCAAGCTGAGCCAAGTTGTGGAACAAGGTAATGTAGGTGTGCACTCAAATGCACATGAAACAAAATAGGCTCACTAGGATCCGTTAGATGTACTCCTCCATTGGATGGAAGGAAAGCTTAAAAGTTCTCACTCAGAACTAAAAAGGCTATAACAACACATACCCACAAGCTCCAAAGTACAAACTTGGTTCCCATGGCAGTAAAAGAAAGGAGGGTCACAAAGAGTACCTAGCGCCAACTTATAACTCCAAATGGGTATAAGGTCAAAGGGTATGCATTTCATGCTATGAACTTATGTTCATACATTTCACATGTTCAAATCCACTCCTCTAATGCATATCATATGGCCTTGGAATGGATGAGTATATAGGAGTCCATAAGGTATCAATAATTGCATACATAAGGAAACACGGTTGTTTCACGTCGTAAACTGCTCTACAAACTATTTCACGTCATGAAACACTTCAAGCTAGTTCATGTCGTGAACCGACTCATATTAGTTTACGCCGTGAAATGGTCAAAAAGCCTCCATGTATCGTATTCAAACACGTGTCATACCCAATCAAGATTGCCACCGGTGCTAACGACTAGATCATAAATACTTAGTTTTTCTTCTTTCGTGCATCTTTCGTGATTTTCTTTGAGCGTTTCTCCTCCTCCATCACATGTGTGATTGCGATCATCGTCAATGCCCCATCCATCCATCACATCACTGTCATCGTTTACTTGCTTTTTGCGATCATCGTTCTCAGGTAGGTGCTCTAAGCTTGACTATGGATTGTTTCAATTGTGGTTAGCATATGACTAGGCTAAAACTGTTTGCACATGCTCACTATCCATCAAGCTTGCATTTGCGGCTTTTATTTTCACTTTGTATTCTTTTCTCAATCAATTGCATTGCTTCCATCAACACTTCTAGCAAAACAAGCTTGGGGGATTTATAGCGTGAAACAGCAGTCTGTTATTTCACGATATCAAACCCGCTCCTGCTACTTCATGGAAAACAAACTAATGTCTTGCCTCCATCCACTAATGATAAATCACTCAAGGAACTTATAGATCACTAACATACATCACAAACATTTAGCTGTGAACAATACACTACTAGTTCACGTGTTAGCAATTCACGGGTTAAGCTAGTTCACGTGTTAGTAGTTCAGGGGCTAAGCTAGTTTAGGGGTTAGTAGTTCACGTGTTAAGCCAGTTTATGGACTAACCATTTCATGATATAACAACTCAACAAACTTCCAGTTCACGAGTTAACAGTTCATGCATTGCTAGCTTACGCTTTAACACTTCACGAATTACCATTTTACGCACTGCTAGCTCACGCTTTAACACTTCATGAACTAACATTTCACGCACTACTAGCTCACGCTTTAACACCACGAATTCACGCATTGCTAGCTCACACTTTAACACTTCACGAACTAACATTTCATGCACTGGCAGTTCACGCCTTAACACCTCACGGCTTAACACCTCACGGCTTATCAACAGTTCACGGCTTATCAACAGTTCACGCACTGCCAGCTCACGGACTTTCTTTGTTGCTTCATGGAAAACACTAATTCATGAATTTTTGCTAATTCAAAATATCCATCCTTTATTGTTGATTTCTCACCACACTAACACACTTTCCATCATCCTCCATCACTTAGGAAATTACTGACACACACCAAAAAAGCGAGGGGGGCAACACGTGCCACAAGCTCCTACTAGTTAACAATGACTGATGCTATTTTGAAAATGTTACAAATGGCATCCTCAGAGGCCTTTGACCCAGAGTGCAAAGGGAACCCGATCATCACTCAAGCTAGCACTATAGGATCACAGGCTACCAAAAGGAAGCGGGACATAGAGGCACAAAATTGACATATCTGGGGCCATATGCACATGATTTACAAGGGACCATGCTCCAAAGAAATATCCAGAACAATTGAGGAAAACATATCTTCCAATATCACAGACCATAGTGCCTAAAGATTCTGGAAGACACTGATGTACATTATAAGCTGGAGAAGGTGGGGCTAGGAAATATGGCAGAGGTACTCCCCCGAACAATCAACCCCTCACTATGCACAAAATTTAACAAATCCTACAACAAGAATACAAAAAAGGGTACCATCACAAAGCTAGATGGATATACATAGTAGGTTCTCACCATCACTGAAGCCATAATCAAAGATGCACTACAATTGCCCCCTCCCATTCAGTCACATGTGCACTCACAAGATCAGATGCCCATGGAGGACATGCTCAAAAGGGTCTCCTTTAATTCAAATGGGGCTGATTATGAGAACATACGAAAGGAAGCAGATGAAAGAGCATGTCAAAAGAAATGTCCATGCTTAGCAAGTTAAACCAGTGGACAGGTACAACAAGATCTCTCTCCATAGAATTGCCAAAGTACATGAGGACAAATCCAACGATTGGGCATGGTACATCCATAGAGAAATGGAGAATTATCTCCAGTCTCACCAGTCTAAAGTATTTAACCCTTACCTCCTCATGAAGGTTCTAAGCCATGCAGGTAACATCCTCATACCTGAAGAAACTCAAGAAGTAGAAATATCACATGCCCAAGGAGCATGGAGCCACCAGTAAAACATTCAAGAGGAGCTGCAAAGCAAGGACAAGCTATCCTTAAAGAGACAAAGGAGCTTATATAGGGCATTTCCAATGGGGTCAAAGAAGGTAAGAGGACAAGAAAGGCTGAAAAAGATGAGGGGTAGCCTATAATAGGTGGAAGAGGAGACCAAGTGCCTGTAGGAGGAGGTCACAAAATACATTGCCTCATATCAATAGGCTCTCGAGGAATAGCAAGCACCATTAGAGGAAACAACCACACTTGACACATAATTGGGAAAGGAGAGCATGAGCTTAACATGGAAGTTACCCTCTAAGACCACAGATCTAGAGTCGTCTCTACAAACACCACCTACCAGCCTTGCCACCCTTGTGTTCAAAAACCTCTCACCACTATAGGATCTTCCCACTTTAGATAACATAGGTGCCACACAAGCTCAGAAGGAAAAGCCATTGCCACGAATAGATGTAAGCAACAAGAATGAAGAAACCACACCCGCACAGCCAAAGGCTGCTCAAGAGGAACAAGAAGTGGACAAACGCAAGAGGACAGAGGAAAGCCCTAGCCCTAGCAAGCAAGGGAGACTGGACTTTGAAGGCACTCCAAGCATAGGCTCCTTCCTAGATCGTTTACATATACCTAAGGATGCAGATACTTTTCTCGAAAAAACCATGAAAGGACTTGACAGTTTGCTCCAACTTCAATTTCATGAAACCAATGGCATGGCCTCTTCCAACTCCTCTATTTGGTCACAGGAACAAAGAGTGTGGTGTTCTCACCTTCTCACAACTCATCTACTACATGACAGACATGAAGAATTGTGGCAGTCGCTTGGAGATAAAATAGAATAGGTGCAATCTCTTCAAGAACAATTAGCTACCCGCCACACATAAGGAGGTAATTATTAAGGGTTTAAAGGCAATTGAAGAACAGGAAGCAAGACTTCAAAACATGAAAGTGCACAATCGGCTCCTAAGCCATACCATAGTCAAAACAACCAAAGAAAATAATGAGCTCAAGGCGCAAGTTGATTAAGCAAAGTAACAACTCCAAAAGGAAATGGTGCACACCAAGGAGAAAGAGGTACGGTGCAGGGAAGCACACGCCACATTCCAGGCTAAAGAGAAGGGTACACTCAGTAGATTCAAGAGCTCAAGAAAGAACTTTTTGCCTTACAAAAAAAGGCTGCTAGCCTACAGACAGAAAGAGAAGAACTGAACAAGGCACATGCAAAGAAGCTCAAAGACCTCAATGAGGTTTTCAACACCAAGACACAAGAGATGGATCAAATTTTGGTAAGCCACCAAGAAGTGCTTAAACATGTGAACCACCAACTCCACAGCACCCACCAAGACTTGGCACAAGAGTGCCTGCAAACAGGTCAACGAGGCTCAAGCTCTAACCATAGCCCATAACATAGCCAAAGATGAAGCCGAAAGACGATACATGGAGCTAGCGGCTGCTCGGGAGGTCTGTGAGGTAGCCATCTGAGCACTCCTTAACAACAAAGACTCTGGGATTTAGAGACTGGAGTGAAGGTTTGCACTCGAGCAATGATCTCAAAGGGATGATCAACCTAATGGACTACAAAAACTCATCGAGCGAGCTTCGGAGATAGGTTCATGTTGCCAGTGACTCCTCGTGCCCCTCCTCAGACTCTCACTTTGTTTTTATCTACACTAACCCTCTCTCTTCTTCAATACAAAATTAACCTAACTGATGATCTCAATTTAGGAGACCTAACACTTATACATCATCAGAATATGGAAAGAGATGTAGATATCATCTTAGTAATGGGAATCCTTAGAGAGGATCTAGTACTTACTAACCCATCCAACATTTTCTTCTTCCCATTACACCCAATAGTGCTCAACCTTTGTAGTTGGTGTCGAGTGTTGAAATAATCGGCAATCCTAGATAATAGTGTCGATAAACTCAACCTGTTTATACCAGATGACACATACCATTAACACTGGAATCAACCAAGGGTGGATTGAAGTTTATAATACTCTCATCAACATCTAAATCTCTTTGAATCAACATTATATCATCCATATGGTATTATAAAACTATATAGAAACATCCATAAACACCTGAAGGCAATGCTCACCACTATGGTTTATAATTTTGATAAATAACATATTGAATATCCCAATATAACCATAGAAGAAATCCTCAACCTCCAAGAATTTATGAAAACTAACAAGCCCACCCAATTCAGGAGAAGGACAAGAAGAAACAATCCTCAACATCTATTACTTACCCCGTGTTTTCTTCCATCTCTAGTAAGCTACTAAATCCCTTTCCTAGTGTATCTCCTACTAACAAAACTGAGGCTAATTGTATCTTCTCTCGCTACTCTTCAAGAGTTGCCGACAACTCTATCTCCACCACGGTAGCTCGATATGAGGTACGTGATTTTTCCCCTCAAGATGACATACAAGCTTTTCCCCTCAAGATGACATACAAGCTTTTCCTGTTACAAATGTCATTAAGTCTTTATCATGTACAAATTACAAGAGCTTTATTCGAGCAAGAAATCCCCTCTTGAAGCCAAAAACTGATGTTCAAAGTGCTTATGCAAATTACACTGTTTGACCCTACCTGAAGAATCATGCCGAATGCCTACTCTACCATTGAATCATGGAAGCAACCATATGTTCCAAGCCCCAATGCCTGAATTGGAAGAGCTTCTACCTATGGGAGGAGAGGGGACCTTGTGGGAAAATGTGGCACGACACACCAAACTAGCCAACCCACACTTGGTCAATCTCCTCAAAATTTGCATTGTAATGTTCATGATGATCAGTTATTGTTTCTGCAGATGGCACAAACAACATCCACCAGTACATACAAGGGGAGGATATACATCAATCAACACAAATGATACTAACTCAACTCAATGATTTTGGCATACAACAGTCTGATTGGCGCAAGGAGTACCTCACAGTGCCAGAGTACAGTTTTCAGTACCAATGCTCCCCCGCCAACACAAAGAGTGGATCCATTTTACATGCTAATCAAAAGAAGGCTCACTCCACTCCGGTTCCACGAAGCAAAGCAAAGAGATTCTCATGTCTGTTACAACTTCCCATACTTTTTGCAATCAACATTCTAGGATATCACAAGTCAAAGGTAGCAAATTCTCACATGGATACGAGTGTGGCGAAGGATTCTAGATCCCGACATAGTAGATGCGATTAGATTCATGAAGTTGATCGTAATGATTATTGATCAACCGAAGGAAAGGTATGATAGATTTGATCCCGAGTAGCTTTGCTTCGACATGAACAGAGGCCCGAATGAACGTGGCATGATGCTTTACTATCATCATCTCATGTGTCTACCAAGTTACATGCATGTCACATTCGAGGATATGGTAGACACCGGGTTCTAGACATCACACTCCACATTCATAACCACCCTTAAAAAGTTTTAATCCTATCAAAACTTCTACAGACATGGGTTCGGTGACAAGGTCTTTTGACCTAGATAAGAGGTTTTGAGGACAGAACCTACATCAAGTAGGGGGGGTTGTTAATCCCATTTTGGATTAACAAAGATGCTCCTCCAATTGAGGACATTAATAAGTCTTACGTAAAGGCACTATAAAGGTTGTACATTATGAGAATATTGGCCAGCCAAGGCTTTAGATTAGTAAGTTTTGGGCACCCAAGTGTGAATAAGGACCACATGTATAAAAGGAAATTTCTCATAATGAAAGAACACAATCCCCCTTTGTGCTATGAGAGCTCTTGCTTTGTCTTGTGTGTGTGTGTGTGTGTGTGTGTGAGAGAGAGAGAGAGAGAGATAGAGAGAGAGAGAGAGAGAGAGAGAGAGAGAAAGAGAGAGAGAGAGAGTACTCTAGTACATGTTCCTCTTCTATGCATGTGTATTGGAGAGTGAGAGGAAGATTAACTTGCATTTTGGTGTGAGTGACTCCGTGGTGATAGCATATGAGGTGGAGATTAGAGGAGTGGAGCTTCCAAAAACGAGCTTGGAGAGCCTCAAGGGACATGAGCTCAAAGCATTGGTAAGTGCCCAACGATAGTTGTTATCTATTGCTTCTTCCGATTGTGAATGGGTAGAGTTCTCTCTTAGGAGGTGCGGTAGCCTATAACAGAGAAATACACAACCATAATATCAAATTACACGTACCAATAGGCACAGTACAAATGGGTGTCCCCGATATAAAATAAAAAATATAATTTCCAATAATCAAGAGTAATTCTCATAACAATGTCCCCATCTCTTCCTCAGTTGAAGTAATGTTTGTGGCACCCTCCAATGCAGTATGAAGACCTTTGGTACATACGGTGGAATGATGACTTGCACACCATCACTCATGCAAACTCCATCATTATTTTACATTTGATTGAGCCAAGTTGCTATATCAACATTGTTCATAGCCTACGTCCCCACAGAGGGGATGTGAACCGAACAACCTCCCCTCCTTTTCTAGCCAGGCCTTGGGGGTGTTGGTATTGACATCCAAGTGAACAAATAACTTCTTGAACTCCACCAGGTTGGCAATGAAGAAGAACGACACAAAAAGCACATGAAAGAAAGAAAATGAGATTTAAGCAAGTATACACAAAGTGCAAATGAAACAAATAGTAGACATAAGCGCAAATAGGAGGATGAACACTCATGAAAGGAAAATCGGTAATTTACTATGCATGCAAAATGATGATGATGGAATTAAATGTGCACATTATTCAAGACTACAAGGTGGCAAATGAGATCGTGAAAAATCCCGCCCTTTTGGTAATATTCCTTCTTATGGCTCAATGCATGTGTGACATGTGGAACACCATCATGCAGAGTGTGAACAAAAATAGGATAAATGTAAGCTAATTCTGGTAATTTACTAAAGTAAGGTTTTAATAATAAACCATTTACTAGCTTTGGCAACTTAACACCATCAATTGTTTTGTAAGCTCGAACCCATCCTTGAATTAAACAATAAGGCCGAGTCATGATTATCAAACATCCGGTACTTAGAATTTCGATAAACCTAAATCTTTCTTTAATGTTGGATGACATCAGACATTCAAATACAATTGCTTCTCATCCAGAGTAATTAATTACACCTACTTTTCATCCAGAGATTCTCATCCAGAGAGTAAGTAATTATTGAAGCCTATTTGCTTTGGACTCTTATGAAGATAATCTGGCAATAACTTCCACTCGTAAACTTGGCACTACAAATTCCATGGGAACTACTACCTCTAGGTCATACACCATGGAAAATGACATTTGCCCTACTGTGTTTGCTAACTTATAAGTAGTCCAAAATGCCCACAATGTGAAATGCAACTTATGATCCCAATCTTGGAAAATGACATTTGCCTTGCTGTGCTGCTGACTTATAACCAGTCCAAAATGCCCATAAAGTGAAATGCAACTTTTGATCCCAATCTATTTGGTTCTTACTCACCACTTTTTTTTTAGAATTTGTTGGCCTATGGATAGTACATTGTAGATTTCCTATGAATTATGGGTTATTGGGTCAGCTTTTGTATTACTGCATTAAGAAAATGGACACCACTAACCAATTCTATCAGACACCCAAACCTTATCATGATCAACTCATACAAAAATTTGGCCACTGAATTGGCTTTATTATCCCTCTAAGATCTGGCTTCTACCCACTAAAATATACTTGGTACAATAATCCATGGCCACACTAAAAGATACTTGTTTGCTAGTCCGGTGTGAGCAGGAGGTTTAAATGGCCCAACAAATTCCAAATCCCATTTTTGAAAGGGTGCCAAGAGTAATACTAGAGTGTGAGGCATCTGATCTGCTGCATTAAACTGGCCCAGTCTTTGACAAACATCACACTCTCATGAGCAAACTTCCAAGTATCCTTTAACACGATGGGGCACCATAATCGTGCTTGAAAGATCTTTCGATTTGTAAATTCTCCAAAAAAATGGCCACCACTTATACCTTGATGGTTCTCCATTAATACTTCTTGTTGCTCTCCTATGACTACACACACCGATGAATAATATGATCGATGCTCATTTTGTATAATTGTCTGGCAATCACCAAAAATGATTTTACGGGCGATCCTAGTTCATTCCTTCCGGCGGAAACTACCTTCTACCAGAAAAACAAGCATCTCATCATACCAATCTGAGGAAACAAATATTTGAAACAAATCCAGAACTAGTAGCAGATCCGTTATCCCATCTAGTGTCTCCCTAGCTTCAATTCTAAATAAGAAATCCACCATTGTGTTGGGTTACCTGATGTGTGACAAATAGTGAAATCAAATTCCTATAATATCAACATTCATCTTGCAAGCTTTCTTACTAAATTGGGCTTATTCACCAAGAATAGAAAGGCTTGGTGATTTCCTATAATATCAGCATTCCTATAATATCAGCATTCATCTTGCAAGCTTTCTTACTAAATTGGGCTTATTCACCAAGAATAGAAAGGCTTGGTGATTCAAAGTCAATATTAGATAGTGTGGGAAAAATCCCATTCCCATGAAAAAAGTGGGGGTATGGTAAACTCATCCAAAAGTTTGTCAAAACATATTCATGTGACATATCATTGGAAAGAGCTTGAAAAGTAGAATCTAGATCTACTTTGTCCGACAAATTTGGAGTTTGCATGTTCAAGTTATGGCTAAAACAAATTTTTTAAATACATTCCCATTTTGAGGGATTTTTCCCATTTTATCTAATATTGACTTTTTACATAAAAAGTGAATTTTTTTTACCCAAAAGATAATACTAGAATTTCTTAATAGAATAAATCATCCCAAGAGCTTCACTTTCTATAGTAGAATAATTTATGTTTGCTCTCGACAGCATCTGGCTGGCATAATACAATAGGCAAAACCATCCATCATCAAATTCTTACATAAGCACACTCCCAACTACCACATCGAATACGTCAATGACATGGAATAGTCTAGACCAATCCGACGATTGAACAATTGGGGTAATAGATTACATAATTTGTAAATACCTGAAAGATTACTGACACTGTGCTATCCAATCATATGGTGCCTCTTTCTTTATAAGGAGATTCGATTATGCCACTTGATCTGTCCCAAGAATCACCCTGATTCTTTGATATTGCAAGGTGTCCTCAAAGCTTTAATTACTTCCACTTTTTGAGAATCCATTGCAATTCCAGTGCGAACACATGTCCCAATTGGCCAGCAAAGTCGCATTTAGCTGGATTTAGGCTTAAGCTGGAAGAATGACATTTTTCTAGACAAAGTACTAGAAGACACAGAAGATGCTCTACTATTTTATTGAAACCACTGAAATCATCCAAGAACACTCGCATAAAAGTGACAAAATATTCATAAGAGTTTTCTTGGACCATTCTTTGAAATGTGATTGGAGCATTGTTAAGGCCATACCTTATTATATCACTAAAGCCATTTAGGAAAGAATATATTTCATGACCTGATATACAACATCCAACATTGAATCTATGAACAAAAGTGGAAAAATATCCGTTTGAGTGTTGTTGTGTTTAATTTACATGCATCTTCCCATTCTTCTTTAGAACTATGACTATTGGTGACAACCAAGTCACATTATCCACCACTGGATAAATAAATCCCACCTTTAAGAGTTTATCAAGATTTTCCTTGATCTATTTTGCATAATTAGGGTACATTCGATATCTTTGCTGCTTGACTAGAATAGCATCTTCCTTCAGATTGATATGATGTTGATAAAATTGAGAATCTAGTCACTTTATATCTTTGTAACTCTAGGCAAACACATCCACATATGATTTTAAAAACTAGTGGAGTTTCTTTTTAAATTCTAGATCCAATTGACTATTGACACGTACTATCTTTGGATCCTTCTCATCTCCCAAATTCATATCTTTCGAATCATCTTCCTTAACTTGCTGGTGTGCTTCATTTCTCTCTCATGTGCTTCTTATTGAGATGTTAAGATCAACACGAGCCGACACTCATGATGTGCCTGGGTGATCGTTCCAACTTTATACCATTGGTGCATTTGGTAGCTATTGTGCTAACATGATAGATCTTTATCAATGATTCTACACCTAGATTACACCTACCTAGTCCAACCGAGTTATGGCATACTTATCTTGCCAGCTCACATTCTTCACACTTTATGAACCGCTTGTATATAGTAATCTAGTACTTATGTTGGTTTTCACTTTTTTTTTTGTGGACCACTGTTGAGAGCAAGAAGAAGAAGAAGATTTCAGCCTTCCATCTTTGTGTGTGTTTTATCCATTGTTGTGAGAGTGTGTATGCTTGCAAGAGATCAAGCTCTCTCTCCTCCCCCAATGTTTTGATGGTAGAGCCTAGTTTGGTCTAAAGAGCTGAGTGGCAAGCAAAGGAGGCTACAAAGACAAAGACAGTGATACTTACATGAGTAAGAGCACCATCATCTTTTTCCCTTCTTGTTTTGGTATAACACCCTTTGGGTAGCTCTGGGAGCTACACATCTCTGATTGAAAAGTTGTCTTCGCAAGCGAGGAGGTGCGTGTATGGTATGAAGTACTTTGTACTAAGATTTTATAGCCAGATATGCATTTCGAGCATGTTTCAACCTCCGTTCGGCTAGTGCAAGGTGTTTTTCGGGCACTTTTGGAAAGTTGGAACTGTTTCTATCCGAACACTGGTTATTACAATATAGCACTGCATTATGGGTGTCCAGACAGTGATGATTGCACATGTATTGCTGATTTGTGGGTATATGTACATGTACTCTGGTCACATGTTATGATATACAAATTGTGCAAAAGTACCACTATGTTGCAGGTTGCATACAGATGTCTGATAACATCAACCAAATTGTTAGTGACAAGCTTGACAAGAATAACTTTCATGCATGGAAGTTCAAAATAACAAATTTCCTGATGGGAAAAAGATTTTGGGACTATGTTGAAGGATACAATGAGGAGCCCCTAGAACTACCTGAAGAGAATGCTACTCTAGTATAGATAAAGGCATTCAAAGACTGGAACCATGGTGCAAGGAAAGTCATGTATTGGCTTTCAGTCCAGTGTGACATGTATTGGCTTTCAACCAGTGTGACACACACTATGATAGGGCATATATAGGATGCCAACACTCTAGCAGTTGCATGGGAAAACCTGGTGAAGATGTTCCAAATAAATACAAAGGCAAGGAAGTTGCAACTAAAACAGGAGTTGCATACAGTGGAGAAGAAGAACATGTTTATCAATGAGTATGCATTGAAGATCAAGGGTATAGTTGAATCCCTTGGATCTATTAATGTCTCAGTGGTAGAAATGACTTGGTGAGTGGCTTTTTGAATGGACTGCAAATAATATAAAACATTCAAAACCTCTATTTTTGTAAGGGAGAATGTTCCCAACTTTCGAGATTTGGTATCTATGTTAATCATAAAAGAGAAGTTTTTAGGTGTGAAGAATCTTCCTTCCAAAGCAAGAACACTTTAGAATAGGCCTCCTACTCAAATTCTGGTAGAGATAGAGGTACAGGCCATAGTTGAGGCCAAGGTGGTGGCCGTTTTGGAATTTAAAATTATGGATAGTAGCAGTCCAATGATTCACAACAACAAACACACATAGGTGGAAGAAGCCAACCTCAAGGTAGGGGGAGCTAGAGAGACTAAAGAAATTGGCAAAGAAAACAATCAGGATCAAGTTTAAAGGATTGTTTTTATTATGGCAAACCAGGTCACTTTGCAAGATGATGCTACAAAGGAGCAAAGTGACATAAAAAGTGATTGGTTACAACAAAACAATCATGCATCTTCAAGCAAGCAAGTTGAAGATAGATGTGAGTGGTTGTTTGTTACGTAGCACTTGTTAAATTTAATGAACTGCAGATGTATCTACAAATGGTGATGATGTATGGTGTGTGGATTTGGGAGCCTGAGTGGTTTAGAGATGTTAAAAATTTAGACAAACTAGGTTATGTGGAGACAAGGGATGACACGGCTCATCTTATTGCTCATATTGGGAATGTGCCATTTGTTATGTAGGATGGAAAGCTAAGGTACTTGGTTGATTTACTTCATGTGCCTAAAATAACAAATAATTTGGTTTCTATTGGATAAATGATTAAGCAGGGTTTGCATGTATGCTTTAACCTTGAGGGTTACTATGTTGAGGACTTCAACAACAAATATCGTTTGGTTGCAAAGGAAAAATAAGTGGACAGAATGTTTACTTTGGATGTAAGAATGCCTGAGGTAAAAGATGCTCAAGGCACAGATGTTGTGACCGATATAGATATCTAGCACAAACGTATTGGTCATGTGAATAAGCAGCGATTGACTATGTAGAATTCAAAAATTGTTACAAACTTTCCAAAGTTTAAGGTGAATTGAATGCATAAAGTATGTGAATCATGTTAGTTTGGAAAGTAAACAAAGAATGTATTTCCACATAACAAGAATGTAAGTAAGAGAGAACTTGATGTGGTGCACTCAGATGTATGGAGGCCGACAAAGATGGAATCAATGGGAGAATATCATTACTACGTATCTTTCATTAATGACCACACAAGGAAGGTGTGGGTCTATTTTATGAAAGAGAAAGGGGTTTACTCACTTTCATAATTTTAAAATGTTGGCTAAAAAGCAAATAGGTTTGTATGTTAAGTGCCTAAGGTCAGATGGAGGGGGAGAGTACTTCTCTAATGAGTTCAGTGATTACTTAAGAAAGCATGGAATTCAAAGGCAATTTACATGCAAGTACACTAAGAGGAAGAATAGGCACATTGTAGAGGTTACTCATGCATTGATGTTGACTGAGAAGAGCATGCCTCGCCATTATTTAGCTAAAGCAGTTGTGACTACAGTTACATTATGAAAAGGACTCTCACAACACGATAGTGCATAGCGTGACTCCAAAGGAGAAGTATACTGGTAGAAAACTAGATTTGTCACACTTAAAAGTGTTTAGATGTATTGCATATGTACATATTCCTGATAAGCTACATAGTAAGTTGGAGATCCAAAGGATGAAAAATGTCATTATTTACTCCCTTGAGCAAAGGGGGTATAGATGTTATAACCCTATCAAACATAAGATGAGGGAAAGCAAGGATGTTGTCTTTGATAAGATGAGCAGTGGTATGCTACTATAAATGACTCAATTGGGGGGCTAATGCATAAAAGCAGGCAGTTGTGCATAATATATGTTAGTCATAGGTGGACCAAGAGATCCCTCTAGCAATGGGTTTGTTGGTAGACCATGGAGTAGCAAGCTACGTAAGAAAATTAGTCCTGTAGGTTTAGCAAGTGCATCACATAAAGGTAAAGAGAAGGTTGATGATTCTGTTGGTATGCTTGACATTTTAGCAGGGCATGCATAAGTTGATGGAGATTCTAGTGGCTCAGAGTAGAGCCTTGATGAGGAGTTTGGGATTCTAGCTATCATGACGCCTAGTGTAAGGAAGGCTAAGGTAGCCCAAGGACACCAAGGATAGATCCGAGACCACACAGGTCAGGTAGCATCAAAAACTCTGTTTAGAGATTGATGTATGCATACATGGCAAAGGTTGTGTAGGAGGTTGAACCACATGTTTTGAGCATGCTTGTAATGAAGTAGGTTTGGGTGCACATGCACATGGGGCATGGGGCCTAGGCACTTGGGCTTAGGAACATTTACATGTGTACTTTTAGGGGGCCCCTATATAAGGCATAGGACTCATGGACATTGTATCCTTTTGATCATTATACTTTCACATGAGTACTCTTACTCTTTGGAGCTCTAAGCTTCCATGGTGGACTTCTCCCTCTCGAGAAGCTATGTGTGTACTCCATGCTAATGAGTGCAATAGGTGCTACTCCCTATGATGAGTGGGACATGTGTGTACTCCATGCTAATGAGTGCAATCCTTAGGTTTCCTTCATTGCATTGGTATTAGAGCTCTTGGCTTAGATCCCTAGGATTAGAGTTCTTAACTTAGATCCTTACTTAGAAAGTGATTAGTGATAATCATTTTTAAATTATACCTAATCCAGGTTACTGAAGCAATTTTGTAAAAATTTCATTACAGTTTTCAAAGACTCGTGCAGAGTATTCAAATTGCAAAGTTTATGCAGAGTACAATTTGCTGAGCAGAAATCAAGATTGCTATGCATAAATTTGATACAATTTCAAGAAAGTGTGTAAAATCTTGGTGCAAATTTCAAGATTATGTGCAGTTGATATAGATTTTCAAGGATTGGTACAAATCTACAATCTAAAACAGAGCAATTTATAAATTATGTAAAGTTTATTATGCTGAAATCAAATCTTGACACAAAAACAAAACAGTAAGTGATTCTTGATCAAATCTTAATACTTTCTTGGCAAAGAAGATAGACAGAGATTACAAATCTTAATACTTTCTTGGCAAAGAAGATAGACAAAGATTACAAATCTGTTGGAGTAGCACAATCTACACAGAGTAGCATAAATCTTGATACATTAGAAGTAAAGAAAGCAAGAAAAGTGTTGAGAAAATACTATTTAC
Organism: Cibotium barometz; assembly: GCF_041138505.1. Lineage (NCBI taxonomy): Eukaryota > Viridiplantae > Streptophyta > Polypodiopsida > Cyatheales > Cibotiaceae > Cibotium > Cibotium barometz. The sequence goes on along the minus strand of NC_141090.1, from coordinate 36,351,034 downwards.
AACATTTTAGGACATTGCCATTGAGAAGATGTACAACATGTTGTTCTATTACATATTTGAGCATTAGTATTATGCAAAAAGCATATTGATAACTAGTTGATGCAAAAGTATACAAGTGTTACAATTTCAAGTGTAGAAATCCAAAAAGTTTGTTGATTAACACTGTGTTTGCAAGTATGGCCTTGCTGGGAATTGAACCCAGTCCACTGGTGTGAGCCAATGTGCCCCATACACCACAAGGTTCTCCTAACTTGCATACAAGGTTCCTTGAGTGTGAAGATCTCTTACATATTATGTAAAGAACCAGTTCTGTGAAAGGAAAGGCTATCAAAAAATAGAGCATAGTAAAGAACTTCCATGCAGATGGATAAAGACGTGTGTAGAGTTTAATTTCCTAACTTGCATACAAGGTTCCTTGAGTGTGAAGATCTCTTATATATTATGTAAAGAACCAGTTGTGTGAAAGGAAAGGCTGTCAAAAAACAGAGCATAGTAAAGAACTTCCATGTAGATGGATAAAGACGTGTGTAGAGTTTAAATCTTTTGTAAAAGTTCAAACTCACACTGTTTTTAGTGCAGTTTTGGAATAGCTTCATTGCCTTTGGAGTTGGTTCAAAGCTCAACATTGTAGTACTTGTTTCAAATTCTCTTATAGAGTTGAGAAAACTTGAACCAAGACAAACAGACTACATCGACTGCAGTCAGAGTACACAAATAAGCATTCTATGACAGCAATCTCACATAAGGTCTGCAAGTTCACATCACAAACATGAGAGTCTTCAAGATCAGTGTTGATTGAGAGCCCTCAGCTACCCAGCACTGAGCGTGTATGAACAAGCATAGACCTAACTTGCAAGAGCTAACATGCCAATGTTAGCAAGCAGAGAACTTAGAGTTGAACAAGCACTGAAGGGCGAGAAGCTACAGCAAATAGAGTTGGGCGCAAGACAACAGAAAGATAAACACATTAGTGTCACAGCTACTCTAAAACAGACACAAAGGTCATCCTCAAAATATTTGGAGATCGAGTAGCAAATAGGCAGAGTTGGATCAACTAATAACTGAGTGGATCAATGCAAATTTGGACAGAAGCAGATCAGAGCCGCATCATAGTCAAATACAACGTCATCGGCAGCAGCGTAGCCTAATGGAACGTCATCAGCAGTAAGCCTCTAAGCAGTAGCTTAATGGCCGCCTGAGTTCGCTTATGTCTCCCCACGCGTTTCACTGCAAGAAGCAAAGGTCCGCTCGGACGAGCTCAGGAGAAGAAACCTTCCGGCACCATCTGCAATGCATATCAAGCCTTCACAGCACGTAGACGAAGAGCAGCAAATTTTTAAAATTTAAAAAAAAAACGGTGGTCATCTCGTTCTCTACAGGGCGCACCCCGTTTTGTTTGCTGCAGTGTTTCGTTCTCTACAACGTTTGTTCTCTGCAGTCATCAAACTCAAATCACAGGCGTAGCAGGCGCGACTAGAGCTGGGGACGACATTGCTAAGCAGCAACACAGGCATCAGATTCAGCCACAATTCCACAGTTCGGCACCAGCCGCTTGGAAAACAAGGACACGGCTACAAAAACCAACGACCACAGTTCGCTTGAAAACAAGGACACACGGTTCAGACACGGTCAACACGAAGTATCGTGCAACATCATCATCATCATCATCAGAACGCCTGAAGCTCACAACAGTCGTGAGAGCGTTTGAAGCTCAAAACAGTCGTGTTGAGCAACGAGCAGCGTCACAACAGCACACAGCGTGCTGAGCAATGGTGGCCAGGGAAAGAAACAACGTAGGAAGGCTCAACGAAAGAGAGGTGAGGAAGAATAATATTTTTTTTTGGCCCCCAACGTTTAGCAACATGAAGATGAAAAAATAAAAGGGTTTGAACCTAAAACCTAGGGTTTTTTCTTTTGTCCATACCTACTTACCTACCCGTTTTCACATTTTGTCCACCTAATTGGCCATTGCTTGTGGACATTTACTATCTTTCCTTTTCCCTTGCATTTCACACACACACACCTACAGGTTTTGGGCACATTGATGCACATGTGTTTCACATTTGGGTCGTTCATGTTGGATTTTATCATCTTGGAGGTGTTCACATGTCACTTACATCGTGTTCTTATTTCAATCATTGGGATGTATTTGTGCTTGGATAGCGAGTGTTCATGTGTCTTGGAGCGTTTTTGGGTATTCTTGAGTGTGTTTGTTCACATGCTTTAAGCCTTTAGGAGACGTGTTCACACACATATCTTGGCCTTTGTTAGTGTATTTTTGTTGCTTTTCACACCTCACCCCTACTCATTGGGTGTTCACGCACACACTTTCAGCCATTCAGTCTATTTTGGGAATTCACACACGCATCTTGGCCCTTGTTTAGAGAATTTTGGGCGTTCACATGCGCATCTTGGTCCTTGTTCATGCATGAGTGGCCATTTGAGCATATTAGTATTTTTTCCATACACGGTGTGGGATTCTTGAGCACATTTAGAGCTATTTCCACACTTTCGAGCTTTGGCAAGATGACATGGGTATCCATGACTACCTCTACCCCACCTACAATCGCCATGCTACCCACCATCATCGTCGTTGACATCACTATGTCTCCATCCCAGACGTTGATCGTGCGGCATCTGCTCGTACCCTATCACTCTAGCTTTATGCCCGTCATCTTAATTTGCCTTTCATGTGAGGAGATGCATATCATTTGCCAAGTTCATACATACATTTGGCACATTGCGACTTCGACCTCTAGATCCTTCTTCATCGACATCATGCTATGATGACATATCATATTCATGTCACGTATGGATGTTTAAGCTTCAGATGTTGTTACCTAGCTAGTTTAGACACTTATTTGATGAGGAGGATGTCTGTGTTGCTAGATGGTTCTACACATGGTGATTTTGTTGAGGATCTATATGGTTATCTTTATATGGATGGTTCGGCATTGCTTGCATGGGATGATGTATGTGGGGACTTAATTGAGTGCCCTACATTTGTGAGCAGAGATGACTATATGCCTGAGGATGGGTATCATTATGACATGCATTCAGTGGATGATGATGTGGATAGTGATGATAATCATCATGTTGATGATGATATTGATGTTGACACATGTACACATGGTGATGGTATTTCATACACATGTGATGACATTGATGTATCACACCCACATACCTATGACGATGTATCGTGCACATATACACATGTTGATATTGATGTATTGCACACACATACACATGATGATAGTGATACACGTGCACATGATGCCACTGACACATATGCACATGATGATGATGTATGTGATAGTGATAGTGAGAGTGATGTGTGTGAGTTAGATCATGTGGACAAACATGATCTCGAGGGCAGGGATGGCAGCGAGCACATCGAGCATTATGAGCATCATAGAGCTACCTATCTCTATTCCTAGTAGAGGGATACATTAGATGACCATAGTGATGCATTCCATGATCTTGATGGGCATTTGACTAGTCATGATCATTCGGCTAGTCATACATCCCTAGTTACACATGGGATTGATACTTCACGTGTCGTTGAGCACATCATAGACCATGAGGAGCATAGACCCGAGGTTTTAGTATTAGATGTGTTGGGCTACTCCTCTAGATTTGTTATATGTGGAGAGATTTTGGATATGACCACTACTCAGCATTCGGATGGATCGAGTTGTTGTGCTTGAGCAGTCAGGGATAGTGCATGAGAGTAGTGATGAGTTCGTAGAGGTGAGACATCGTAGGAGTATCCATATCGATCATATTTTTAGCATATCCTATGATGTTGACTTCAAGAGATTTACATTTGATCTAGGTGTTTCGTTAGATCCAGTGCTATTGGAGATTGATCTATCATGGGATTTAGGTCATATAGGGACACTAGTGATGGAGTTTGTCTATACCTTTGGGCATGACCTTAGTGGCCTTGGAACTTCCATTGATAGTGAGTTGACTGATACCACTTATATCTCTTGTGTAGATACTTTGTCAGTGTTTAGTGATGATGATCTAGCTTCTATTTTAGAGGGACACACACATATAGAGTGTCTTGCACATGGAGATATTCTGCACAGGTCGGATCATACTCATACATACATTGATATGGTGGATCATGCCTTCAACTTTTTGAGTGGTGCTACATGTGACGGTGGCATGAGTTCACATTTGACTCTACATGAGGCCGACCTTGAGCTATGTTCATTTGGCTCCTGCGGATGTCAACATGATCGTGTGTTCTTTGGAGTCAAGACATTTTTATTTGGATGCATTCTTTGCCATTTGAGGAGCATAGTTTTCGGATATGTGGCTCGAAATTTAAGCGCATCTATGACATATTCTAGTCTTGGCCCTACACAATGATTCTTTTGTGCCAAGACCACTTGACATTCTGGCTAGGAGTTTCAAGCTTCTTCGGCGGATACCTTTCATGCCAAATTCATAGTGTGGTCATGAGGATGGGGGCTTACAAGTTTTCCTTTCAACCCTGGAGCTACTATTTCTTTGGAGTCAAGCTTTCCTTTTTATCCAGGAGCTACTACCATATCAACTTCAACGGTTCAGGATGTATACCATATATTTCCTTTTGATCATCCTGGAGGATACTCGACTCGATTTGTCATCGACAGTGGTTCCTTATCCTCTCCACTTGCACCAAATTATCATGGGATCATTACCTTGGATTTTGCATTCCTCGGGTTTCCTATTGATCCAAGAGGTTGAATAGATAGCCTCATCATCGACAGGAGCCCTCTATCCTTTCCATTTGACCCGAGGGGTCATATGATTCATGCACAGGTCTTCCACTACATTAAGTCATGGATGTGATTTTTGGCTTTTGTACATAGCCACTTGTATATGTCTTTTCTTTGGGCACGACCACCCTTCAATTTCGAGGACAAAATCATGTTTTTAGCATATCTTATGACATTGACTTTGAGAGCTTTACATATCTAGGTATTTCCTTAGATCCTATACTATTGGAGATTGATCTATCATGGGATTTAGGTCATACAGGAACACCAGTGAGATGGAGTTTGTCTATACCTTTGTGGATGACCTTAGTGGCCTTGGAGCTACCATCATTGATAGTGAGTTGACTGATACCACTTATATCTCTTTTGTAGACACTTTGTTAGTGCTTAGTGATGATGATCTTTATGATGATCTAGCTTCTATTTTAGAGGGACACACACATATAGAGTGTCTTACACATGGAGATATTCTGCATGGGTCGTCGGATCATACTCATACATACATCATGTCAATAGACACTTGGGTGTCATTTTTGGGACAACCTAAACTCATCCCTACAGACAATGGTTTTGCAAGAGGAGCCAATGGACAAAACATTGAAGTTTCTGGTTCTTTTATCTATGCTACTCAAACAATCGGTGGAGATGTGGAATTTACATTCCATGTTACCCTAGATTCCCTTGAGTATGATGTCATCGTTGGTGGAACTTGCATACGTGACTCGTTGTATTCAATTGATGAATCTATATGCAAACAGTCACCGTAAGCACTCCTGCGTATCAGGCAGTGTACAATTGTTATTATGGGAGGAAGAGACCTTGGAGGATCTGGAACTTCCAGCATATCTTATGATTCTAGTTGAATTGGAACTTTCCAATAAAATCACCACATCTCAAGCACAACTTTATCCAACACGAGAACACAATCTCATGACCCTCGAGTTATGGGATTTGTTTTAGGACAACCAACACTCCATGGCTCATCTTGAAAGAATTCCCTTTACACAAGACTCCATGATGCTAAACGTAAAAGGTTACAAGCCTCTTCCACAGAAGCCCCTCTATATAATGACCTACCATCTGCGTCAACAACCGACTCTGATAAAGCATCTACTCGTTCAACCCCATCCTCACCACAACGAAGTTCAATGCCAAAACCTCACAATCAACAGCTATTCCTGAAGAAGTTTCCCCCCTGCACAACTAACTCTAACAAGGAACTCAAAGGAAAAGCCTCGAAGCCTATGCCTCTTCATCGACAAACCCCAAAAAAGGAGACAACTACATGCTTGAAAGCCTCATCATCAACAGCCACTCCACAAGAGACTCTAGCCTCGTCATCGTCAAAAATACCCATGAGTCTCAAACCTACACCCTCAGCGCCAACCAATGTGAAGGAGGTTCCAAAACCTTCCACTTCCACCAGAAATAAAAATTCACCAAGACAACATAAATCAAGGTATCTTAATGGTATAAAAGGTGGGTGGATAAGAAGCTACTTGTAGCCCAAGGCTACTACAAAGGTGCTAATCAAATTTGGGTGCCACGACAGTCAAAGCCTCTTCCTCAACACAGCACTCCAAGGCCAAGGAAAAATAAAAGCACTCCACAACAGCATCCACGAAAGCCTATGCGAGTTCCTAAAAGAACTCCACCAAGTTAACAAGTGTGGATACCAGAAAATTTACTACAAGCACAAGGGTACTACCAAAGTAGTGCCAAAGCTTGGATTCCCAAGCACATCAAAAAGTCTCCTCAACTTGTTCAAAGAGAAACAAACCTTAGCACCAAAGGCATCAGCCCCACCAGTTTATAATGTACATCAAAGATGGGTGCCTGTGCATGTGCTTCAACAACAAGGATACTATGATGGTAATCCCATTATATGGTTGCCAAATCGAACAACGTGAAGAAAATCTCACCACCGGCTTCAACCCCAATAGCCTCACCTTAAGTTCGATAAGAATGGAGGCCCAAGCAACACCAAGCAAGTCACTCAACCACTCTCGTGCATTCAACACCTACACAAGAGCTTGTGTGTTCGAACAACCCCAACGGTAACCAACCAGCAGTCTTACTACCTACCACCTCGACAACATTTGAGCAAAAAATTCAAGAGTCAATTCCCACATCTACAATGGAGACTTATGAGCGCATCAAAGACAAACTCACAATGATCTTTTCACCCCTATGGATGTGAAGTGTAAGTGCAGAAGCTACGCGACAGACATAAGACCTGTTCTCTCAAAAAGGAGAATAGCCACAAGAACCTGTTGCTCGCAAGGTGGTAACAAAAAAAAAAAAAAGACACACAAACACAAGGGAGTCACACATATGGCCTATCAAACAACTCCCAAAGAATCTTAAATAGCCATTCTAGTTGTGTTAAGCTTATAGCTTACTATTCTTTTGGCTATGATAATGTAGCAGCTACTCCATGAGGACATATCCATACTGATGCACTTGAGAACATTGGCACCAAAGCCTCACCATCGACAACTTCCAGGTATATCTCTGGATGGGGGGGCCATGGTGTGCAAAAGCCTAGTCAATGATACAACCGATTGCCTAAAAGTTTCCGTCAAATTACAAACCTCTCCAAACAACGCTACCATCTTCACAAATCAATGATCTCCAATCTTTCGTGAAGATATCTATATTCACCTCGTAAGTCAACGTAATTCTTTCAACCTCACTAACAAGTTGCTACTTCAACACAAAGCAGTTCAATAAGAGTCTATTTGACTCAATTCTTGTACTTCATGTATATCTACTTCATAAGAGTACTTAAATATACATAAAAATAAAAAAAGCACATGGGAAGAAGCATGCAGGAATAGGTCCTATTCAATAACATTTGACAAGAACCCTGCCACACAAAGGGACATCATCAAAGGCCAAATTCTTCAAATGATGAATGTCGCTTCAATGAATCAAATGAGGAACTGAGAATTACTATCTCGTTCTGATAATTATGTCTACGTTCCTCCGAATCCTTCCCTCTCTTCTCTCCCATTAATAACATCTCTTAGCATCCCCACTAACACAAATCACATGTAACCTTGCTTATGATTGCAAAAAATAAAGTGAGCAAAAAATCCCAAAAAATGCTCACACACATATAAAAATGTAAATTATTCGCAAAAAACCCCACCTCCCACCTTGTTAGGAATTCCCAATATACCACTAACCTTTTCAATCACTAACTAGCTTTTCTTATTCCTTCGAGAGGAACTAAGACCATTGACAAAGCAACCGACAAAGCTTGTCCATTCTCCCCACACATCGGTCTTCAATGCGATCACGGAGGACACGATCACTATCAGGAAGGGGAAGATGTTAACCTATTCCTAGGGTTAACAAGATCTATCGCCATTATCTTACGTCAACGAGTCACAATAGATACACCAAAGGGTCATACATTCAAGATATGAAGCAATAGTGTTCAAAGCTACAGCTTGGATGGACGCCCGTAATGGTGTGACAGAGTATTTATGGTGATTCCCACTTCAAGAGCATGTGGTAGCAAGTTAAAATGAAGTCCTAAGTAATATACTTTATGGATATATTATGAGAGTAATCATTGCAATAGCATTAGGCCTCTTATGAGCCTAAAGTGCCCGGTCGACCACAGTTTAAGTGAGTGTGAACACTTATGGCCATGTATATAAGTGAACTTCTCTCATAATACAATATACTCTCCCATTGTGCAATTAAGTCTTGCTCTTGCTAATCCTCTTGCTAATCTCTCTCCCTAATGCATGCTAGTGAGTGTGTGTGAGTGAAGTGATGTGAGAGGAGGGACGAGTACCCGTAGTGCAATGTGGCGGTGTGACAACGCTCGTGGTGGCGGGAGGCGCGGTGGAATTGCTTCTCAAGGAGTTGTAGAGCTTGGAGACCTCAAGGGTTACGAGCTTGGCCATTGGAAAGATCCTCACGATAGTTGCGGTTCACCAGGTGATCTCTTGTTGGATGTGTTTCAAGGGGGGTTGGGTGAGCCATAACATATACATTCAGATGTATGGGGACTGACCAAGAGTATAATAATTGCAGGTCGTAGATATTATGTTACATTCATTGATGAATCACATGAGGAACGTGTGGGTTTATTTTATGAAGGAGAAAAGTTAGGTCTTTTCTCACTTATAGAGATTTAAAGCCTTGGTCAAAAAGGAAAAAGGGATTGGATGGTAGTAGATGGCTTGATCGACATAACCATTACTAATACCAGACTTGAGCTATGTTGAGACTTGTGAGTTAGCTTATGTAGGGCCCTAGGAAGCCACACTTGGATGTGGCTAGACGGATTCTTAGGTACATAAAATCCATAGTTGATTATGGACTTTTCTATGAGGCTAGTACAAAGATATAGCTACATGGGTACACATATCCTAATTGGGCTAGTAGCATCACAAACAAGAGATCTACATGATCATTACTAAGCCAAACTTGAGCTAGTTGTATCTCCAATCCAAGCATTCAGACTTCTGGTTCCCCAAAACCTCACAATAATAACAATGAAAAGTGCCTTTGGGTATTCCCCCTGGTCTATCTGGCCCGTACTATGGTGGTGGGTTGGTACTAATTGGATTAATAGGAGTCACTTGCTGCCTTTTTGACTTGATCTTTAGCTAGTATCTTAACTCTTTGTAAGCTTCATCTTCAACAAGATCCTAGAGGTGAGTTCAGTAAGTTCTAGCAGCAAATCATGCTCAACGCATTGTGGCATCCTTCAAGTCCTTGTGGAAGCTCCATTAAAGATCCATTCGCTATGTTTTGAACTTCTCTGTGTGAGCTCACTTGTTGGCTTTAGAAAGGGCTTCCCTATAGCAACAACATGGCATTCTTATGTGCATACAAGCAAAGAAATGACACAACATATGGCACACAACGGTAGAGGCATAATGCCCCCCATTTCCCCCCATTCACTGTGCTTCTTGAGGCAAGGAGAAATTTAATTTGGGTGCTAACATCAAGGTGATTTCATAAGATGTTCCTAGCTAGGCATACTTTTGTTTGGTGCCTAAGCCTACCTTGGCATCTTATGGTGCCTAACCAAAAGGAACCCACCCTATGGAAGGCGTCTAAGTGCTTCTTAGCCACCAACCCCTTGATGTTGCCTTTTGCCACTCGCCTCCCACACCCACTTGCCCGCCTCCCATCTACCTACTCCCTTCACCTCCTACCCATCCTTTACTACACCACCTTGCCTCCTCATGTGTACGCTGAACTACCTCTGCTCGCCCGTTGTGACTTTTTCTTTCCCACTCAAAGGTGCCTACACAAGGCACCATAACCAAGGTGCCTCAAGCCCCTTTTGCCTCTCATCCCAAACTCTCCTCCCTTCTCTTACTTTCCTCCTCCCTCCTCCCTCCTCTTCTACCTCCCTAGGATTTCTCTCACTGTGTTTTTTAACATAACTTTTTGCCTCCAACTCCACACCTCTCTTGTCTTCCCAAGGTGCGAGCTCTCGTTATTCCCAAACCTCACCATTGCCTTCCGTGTTGTGACCATCACGGGTGCTACCATCACTTAATATTTCTTCGTAATAGTGCCAATACGACCACACATTTTTTAGTGCCAGGCTACCTTTTGTTTCTCTCATTGTTGTGAGCCACAAGGCTACCTCTCATCGTCCACCACCCTGGATGGGACCCTCAGTGCTAATCTCTTTGACAACCACCCGGTGCCATGCTTTGCATCCAGAGCATGATTAAAGCTCACCAAATTGCACTCAACGCCCCCGCAACAATGCCCCCTTAGAGGATTTTTTTAAGAAGGAAAAAAGGAAAACAAAAATGTTAATACCCTAATCTTATCTTTAACCCCTCTTTTTTTTTGTTGGCACCTCCCCTTCAACACCCCTTTCATGCCTCTATTGGTGTCCATCTTATGTGAATTACCTCCCTCTCTCTTAGCTTCCTTTGCGCCATGCCGCCTCGCACAAAGAACCCACAAACCCCCTCCCTAAGTGCCCTTCCCATTCACAAGGGAACCCCCAGAGCCAAAGTGCTAAAAGCCTATGATTTGGCAATTTGTAGAATCCAACTCCAACGTAGAGAAGGATGTACCACCCCCTCCTGAACTAGTCCAGGACCCAACAGAGGCAGATGCAGAAGCAACTTCTAGCAGGGACAAGGAAGACCCCCCCAAAGAAGCTACAAATTATGTGGAAGAGCTGGAGTCTACCAATGATTGACACCTCTGAGCCAAAGGAGTGCCCACCAAGGTCCAAGGGAAAGGTAGCAACTTGCACTGCTTCAACTTCAATGAAACACCAAAAGCAGCCACCATACATCTCTTGGAACTTGTTTTGTATGAGTTGGTGATGATTTGTGCCTGTTTAATATTTGTGGGATTAATTTAATAATTAATTGGGCTTATATTTTCAGGTGATGAAGACTATGGGAATTGAAGAGTTTACTTTGGAAGAAATGTCTTGGATCATCACATTTCATTTTTGGCAAGCATAGTAGCTTGTAACCTTATTAAATGATTTTTCCATTTTGAACTTTAGGAAAGATACATTTATTTTTGTGGAATTTATTAAAGCCTATGGCTTTACCCTAGTCCCAATTTGACACTCTATTTTTGTTAAAGACGAGTGCCGTGCTCTCTAAAAAGCACTATCTTGTATTTTGGGGGCTATGGCCTAATTTTGGTGAAAAGGAAAGCTAATAAAGAAATACTCTTGTGTGGGGAGAGGCCACGCACAAGAGGGGGGAAGATTGCACCCAATATGGTCTTTTTGGAGCTAAGTATTTTTGTTTAAGTGTTTAATTTTTCAATTGCTTTGATTTAGTTGAAGCTTACAAGCAATGGTTTTTATGATTGAATTAATTCTCTATCTTTCCACAATCAATTCCTAGAATAAGATTCCGGTTGCAGTGGTATCAGAGCTTGGGCTAGGAGATTTGTGGAGATGGTAGGAAAGGGCTTTAACTTCTCAAAAATCAAGAAAGTGCAGGAATTTATCCAGTGGGACAGAAGGGTGTTTTGCAGGTCTTTACCCAAAGGTCAAAGATTCAAAACTAGATCTACTCTCAAACCCACTCACCACCCTGCAAAACCATCCCTCTTATTCAAAAAGTGGTTTTTCCAAATACTCTGTGAAATCAGAATCTGACCGTATGGATGGAATCCTCATAGCCAAAAACCTCACGGGTAACTCTCAGAAATCAGAAAGCTTCAAGGTTGAGCAAATCTATAGTGGACGGGGGAGATAAATCCATGCAAAAACCATATTATAAATCTCCATAATCTTTTGGAACAAGGGGCGCACGGCGGCAGCCTGCCGGCGCAAAAGCGTGGAGTGGAGAGAAAAAAAAAATTCATGCCTAATCTCCCTAAGCTAATCAACTCCTTAATCCACTCTCTAATCAATCTCACTTTTCCCAATCCCCATGCAAGTCACATCACTCCTTTTTCAACCTCTACTTTTCCCAATTTCCAAATTTGAGGAGAAATTCAAAGGTTTTCCAATTCTGAAAATTTCTGGGTGCAGAAAAGTGATTTACAGGTTTTAAAAAGCTTCAAAATTGCCTAGAAAAGGCCAGAAAATTCCGAAATCACTTCTGAAAAATTCTGAAAATTTCAGAAAAATATTACAGAGTTTGGGCAAGGTTTACAGGACTGTTTCAGCAGGTTTCAAAGTGCAGAAAAATTATTTCATCAACAATTCGACTAGCCCAAGACTCTCGAATCACGCGGAATCGTTCGGGATTTGTTTGAGGCGACGAGAATTCAATTCAGCCATTGAACAACATCTTGTTCAGCTTCAACCAAGATCGAATTGCGGGAGAAAAATAAGATAAGTACTCATTTTTGCTTTATTTATTTACATCAAATAAAATTTTATTTATCTACATCATTTGCACAAGCACTATGGCGGATTTGCCTATCTCGCCATCAATTCAAGAGCAACTCCTTTCTTTACAACATCAAATTGTAGAAGAAAGAGAGAAGCGTATTGAATTGGAGAGACAGCTCTCGAATCGTAGACGCAAGTGTGATTCTTCGCTATCTTTTGATGACGAAGATGACACTATTCAAAGGGCTGTAAATGCTACATTGCAAGCACAAAGGTCACAAAAAGAATCCAAGATTAGTCGAAAAGCTTTCACATTTCAAAATTATGATGGAAAGAAGGATGCTAGGGTCGTTTTAGCTTGGCTTAGTCAACTAGATGACTATTTTTCTGGAGAAAAATTTTCAGAGAATGATAAGATTAAATGTGCAGTCAATCATATGGTAGACAGTGCAGCTTTATGGTGGAGTGTAGTTAAGCAAGGTTGTGACAAGCCAGATTCTTGGAAAAGATTTCAACGGCTGGTTAAAAAGCACTTTTTACCCTCACAATTCAAGTCCAAAGTTAGGCACCAATGGGACACTTTGCATCAATTGGAAAAGGAAACTATGTCACAGTATGTAGAAAAGTTCTGGAATACTTTGTTACAGGTGCAGGTTGTGGATAGAGTTAGTGAGAAGGATCAAAAAAGGAAGTTCATATCGGGCCTTAGATCTACCATCAGGGCCGATGTGAATATGTTTCGACCTCATTCACTATCTTCTGCAATATCCTTGGCAACTAATTCAGAACGTAAAAATGGTTTTCCTAAAGAGATTAAAGCACATGAGGGTACTTCTTCTAAACCATTTACTAAATCTTTTTATGCTTCAAAGAAGATGTATAAACCAGGTTATGACAAAGGCAAGGATGAAGCTAAAGGCAACCTGAGTACCAATAAGAAAGTCAATGGTGGCAAACCGAAGACATCTCCTATCAAATGTTTCAAGTGCCACAAAGAAGGTCACATAGCACCGAATTGTCCGGAGCGTACCAAGAATTCAACACCAGTAGCTCGAGTCAACATGATTGAAGAAGACGACAATGAAGAAGAATCATTCGAGCAAGAGGGTAATTCCGATCCAGATTACTCAGAACAAGAAGGTAAACCTCATGTTCATTCTTTGCTTAAAATAAAAGGAACGATAAATGGACATGAAGTTCTTATTTTGCATGATGATGGTAGTACACATGATTTCATTTCTGAAAAGGTACTTAGAGCATTAAATCTTCATTCTTTACCTACGCACTATAAAGTCAAAGCAGCATTTACTGGAACAAAGTATAATTGCATGCAAGTAGTGAAAGATTTGGATTTATGCATCAAACCTTTAACAGAAAAGAGGGATTTCTTAGTTGCGCCTTTACAAGGGGTAGATATAATTTTGGGTATGCCTTGGAGACACAAATACAATCCTATTAGAGACTATGACACTCATAGTATTTCTCTAAGGAAGGACAATGAAAATATTATCCTCCAGTGTCAAGTCAAAGGAGAAATGAGTCCTTTGTTGAGTCACACTCAAGCAAAGAGAGCTCTAAGAAAAAGAGATAAGACTTATATGGTTTGGGTTAACCAGCTTGATGCTAAGTTGGATACATCCAAAAGACCAAAGTTTGATTCTTTTATCTCCAAATTTAGTGACTGTTTCATGGAAGATCTGCCTCCAGGATTACCTAAGTCTAGGCCTGAGGGTCATAGTATTGATTTATTGCTTGGAAATTCCCCGCCTTGTAAAGCTCCCTATAGAGTCAACAATTTAGAGCAAAGAGAAATCCAAAGCCAAATAGAAGACTTGCTAGAGAGAGGCCTTATTCGACCTAGTAGTTCACCTTTTGGAGCTCCAGTACTTCTTGTTAAGAAGAAGAACGGAACTTACCGAATGTGTGTAGACTATCGTGCATTGAATAAGATTACTGTCAAGAACAGATATCCTATTCCTAGGGTAGATGATCTTCTTGATAAGCTTAGAGGATCAAAGGTCTTTAGCAAGATTGACCTAAAGTCTGGGTATCATCAAGTCCGTATGACTCAATCTGACATTTTCAAGACAGCTTTTAGAACCCAAACTGGTCATTATGAGTTTTTGGTTATGCCATTTGGTTTGACCAATGCTCCAGCTACTTTCAGCCGTATGATGAATCGTATATTCCTTAAGTTTCAAAGTTTTGTTATAGTGTTCTTTGATGACATTCTTGTTTTCAGCAAGGATCAACAAGAGCATGAACAACACTTGGAACAAGTGTTCAATCTTTTGAGAGAAAATGAATTGTATGTCAATCCTGAAAAGAGTTCTTTCTTTCAAGAGGAGATTGAATACTTAGGACATATAGTATCAGCCGAAGGAATTCGTGTAGATCCTAAGAAAATTGAGTGTATTGCTTCTTGGCCTACGCCTAGAAACATACATGATCTTAGATCTTTTCTTGGCTTATGTAGTTATTATAGGAAGTTCGTCAAGAATTTTGCTTGTATTGCTCATCCTTTGACTGAACTCCTTAAGAAAGCTACAAATTTCAATTGGACTGATAAGCAAGATAAATCTTTTGCAACACTCAAGAATGCTTTAACACAAGCACCAGTTCTTACACTACCTGATTTTCAAAGACCATTCTTTATAGTAGTGACTGATGCTAGTGGCAAAGGATTTGGAGCTGTTCTTATGCAAGACAACCATCCTATTGCATATCAAAGTAGAAAGCTTAAGCCTGCAGAGCAAAATTATAGCACTTATGATAAGGAATTAGCAGCAGTAGTACATGCTTTGAAGATCTGGAAGCATTACCTAATGGGCTCTGAATTTCTTATCAAGACAGACCAACAAAGCATTAGGCATTTGCTTACGCAACCTCTTATTTCAGATAGGCATATCAAATGGGCAGCTTTCATTCAAAGTTTCCAACCTATGATTCAATATCAACCTGGAAAAGAAAATGTTGTTGCCGATGCTTTGAGTCAAAGACCAAATATCAACAACATTTCTATAATTGAAAGTGAACCATTTGTCCTCATGAAAGAAACTTATGAAGTTGATCCAGATTTTTCTCAAATATGGATCAAATTGCGTGAAAACAATTGGACACCTCAAGGAAGTTATTCTCATAATGATGGCTATCTTTTCTTTGAGAAAAGATTGTGTGTTACTCAACCTTATAGACAGCCTGTCTTGGAAGAGATGCACCAACCACCATTTGTGGGACATAGAGGAGTTTCCGCAACACTTCAAGTAGTTTCTCGAGAATTTTATTGGCCCCATTTGAAGAATGATGTAGCTAAGTTTGTAGCTGAATGCAACATTTGCCAAACAATTAAAAGCTACAAAGGCAAAGCTTTAGGATTGCTTATGCCTCTACCTATTCCTGATAGACCATGGGAACAAGTGTCTATGGACTTTATTACTGGCTTCCCTACTACTTCCAGTCACCATGACATGATTTGGACTATAGTGGACAGATTTAGTAAGCAAGCCTATTTCATTCCATGTAAAAAGACACTAACTTCTCAGCAAGCCGCGAACATATTTGTTAAGCAAATTTTTGTTCATCATGGTCTACCCAAAGTGATAGTTTCTGACAGAGATTCTAAATTTTGTAGTCACTTTTGGGTTGCTCTTTTCTCAAACTTAGGCACTAAGTTAGATTTTTCTACGGCATTCCATCCGAAATCGAATGGACAAACCGAAGTTACAAATAGCACTATCTTAGATATGCTTAGAACCTATGTTTCCCAGCAACCTAGTGCATGGGATAAGTACATACACCTACTCCAATTTGCTTATAATAATACTCCTCATACTGCTACTGGTCGAGCACCATTTGAGATTATCTATGGAAGAGCATTGCCTATTCCGGCTACTAGACTCTCTCATAAGATTGAAGCAGCCGACCAATATGTTAGAGACTTTGATCGCATTCTATCTGAAGTGCGTGATTGTATTCAAAGAGCTCAAGAGAAGTATACATCTGAAGCAAATAGGAAGCGCAAAGATTTTTCATTTCAAGAAGGTGATTATGTACTTTTGAGAATTGAAAAGCGTCGATTAAAGAGTGTGGAAAAATTCCCTGCAGTGAAGCTAGCGCCTAGATATTATGGGCCATTTAAAATCCTTCAAAAGATTAATGATGTGGCCTATAGACTAGAGCTTCCATCTAATTGGAATATCCACAATTCTTTTCATATCCATCTCTTGAAACCTTTTCGAGGAACACTTCCTACTCACCCAACATATGAGGAACCACCTCTTATTGAAGGAGAGGAAGAAGTATTAGTTCCTAATGCAATCATTGACCAAGAGATAACAACAACAAGGACAGGTAATCAATATTTCAAGTATCTTTTGACTTTTAAAAATCATCCACAAGAAGATGCTAAATGGATGCCTGAGAAATTTTTCCGAGTTTACCCTGAAATTCTTCATTCTTTTCAAACCCAGCAAATCCGCAATTGAGGACAATTGCAAACTCAAGCAAGAGGGATGTCATGAGAATATATTTTAAGTCCTCTATAAAAATATTATTTATCCCCTCTTGAGTAATTTGGGGACGCCTAGATTACTCTTGCGTCATGCCGGCTAGGTTAATATCGTGGGTGACACCACTATAAATATTAATACGTGCGGTATATGACGTATGTTTGAGGCCACCTATGATTATTTCAGTTAGGTTTGTATGGCAGGGTGATTCCTGGGGTACTTACGCCTGGTAGTCATGAGTTGGTGATGATTTGTGCCTGTTTAATATTTGTGGGATTAATTTAATAATTAATTGGGCTTATATTTTCAGGTGATGAAGACTATGGGAATTGAAGAGTTTACTTTGGAAGAAATGTCTTGGATCATCACATTTCATTTTTGGCAAGCATAGTAGCTTGTAACCTTATTAAATGATTTTTCCATTTTGAACTTTAGGAAAGATACATTTATTTTTGTGGAATTTATTAAAGCCTATGGCTTTACCCTAGTCCCAATTTGACACTCTATTTTTGTTAAAGAAGAGTGCCGTGCTCTCTAAAAAGCACTATCTTGTATTTTGGGGGCTATGGCCTAATTTTGGTGAAAAGGAAAGCTAATAAAGAAATACTCTTGTGTGGGGAGAGGCCACGCACAGGAGGGGGGAAGATTGCACCCAATATGGTCTTTTTGAAGCTAAGTCTTTTTGTTTAAGTGTTTAATTTTTCAATTGCTTTGATTTAGTTGAAGCTTACAAGCAATGGTTTTTATGATTGAATTAATTCTCTATCTTTCCACAATCAATTCCTAGAATAAGATTCCGGTTGCAACTCCTTACTTGGACAAAACCCATTGCTACCGCCTCCATATTGTGTCCACCTACTACTGCTCTCTCTTCTTCACCTCACCAAACCCTAGATACCACACCCTCTTCATTTGCACGACCAATCAGGTGCAGACCTAGGACTTAGCCCCGCACACATCCATAGGTTCTAC
Organism: Cibotium barometz; assembly: GCF_041138505.1. Classification (NCBI taxonomy): domain Eukaryota; kingdom Viridiplantae; phylum Streptophyta; class Polypodiopsida; order Cyatheales; family Cibotiaceae; genus Cibotium; species Cibotium barometz. The sequence goes on along the minus strand of NC_141090.1, from coordinate 36,332,972 downwards.
CACTCAGCCCCACTGTCACCCCACCCCTCTACCCTCTCCACACCCCATGCTCACACATGCTCCACGGTAAGCCATAGCCTTACATGAGCTCTTACCTCCATTCACTCCTTAGCAAAGCCATCTAGGGTGGATTTCACTAGCCCGATCCCAAACACATCCATAGCTTCTACTACTCGCAGCACTTCTAGACCACCTCTCCTTCCTCTCCACCCCTGGACCTTTCCAATTCCTTCTTTCCCAGTGTCACCCCGCCCCTCCACCCTCTCCACACCCATGGATCTACCACATTTTCAGCCAGCTTCTCGGCAGAAAGAGGACGAGTCCTTGGGATGCCACAACTAGCTAGCTCCTTGGCAAGCCGCATCCGCCAGTAGGGACGGTACGTGCACCATCGACTAGCTGCTCCTGCTCAGTGGGGGTAGCCCAAGGGCTTTAGTGGAGGCCATGGGCGGCAGAGAATCCTGCGCTGCAGCCCGGAGTCTTTTTTTATCAACCAATTACATCCTTCCATGTGGCGCAGTGCTTTTTTTGAGCACAGCGTCTTTTTTATCAGCTAATTAATTGCTTCCATGTGGCGCACTCAGATTGCACACTTTTCTCCGGCCTTCTTACGCTACCACGATGGTAAAGAATAATAAGATAACAACAAATAATGGTTATTAGAATTAATAATAATAATTCTGATATGCCTCTTCCACGGTTCTTTTGTTCTTTTCTTGCTTCCGCAGAGAGCGAGAGAGAGAGAGAGAGCGACCGAGCGAGCGAGCGGGCGCGCGCGCGCGCGGCAGAGCGAGGGAGCTTTGCCATGGTTCTGCATTTACAATGTTGCTTTGATCTCGCAGAGAAAGAATCAGGTTAAGAGGGATTTCCTGCCCCCCCCTCTCCGGGCACACTTCCACCCCGCGATCTGTTCTAGCGATGGCGCGTCGTCCCCTTCCCTAATTCTCAAGAGCTGAAAACAAATACCTTGTGCACCATCAGAGCTCCTTGACAGAATAAACAGCAACATCGTCTTTGAAGGAGTTCATATCTTCTACTGTTTTGTTCGCTCTCCGAAGAGGTAATCCTAACAAAATCTACATTTCTTTTCTGTAACTATAAACTCGAGATGACCCTAACATTACAAAAGGAATTTGTTTTAACGGGTTATTATCTATCTGTAGCATTCAATCAACATCTGTGCACAATTTAGGGCATAATTAACCTCTGCTACGCTTATTCTCAAAAGGGTTTCTTGACTTTTTGTGGCTATATATAACTTTCATACATCTGACAATCTGCAGATTTGAGGTCTCTAAGTCATCCACTCTTAAAATGTAGTTTTTTCAACAATGAGGGCAACTAGCCAACAATTTGGGCGATGACACCTTAACATAGTTCTATTTTGAGTGCATTATCTGCAAAGAATTGTTCGGAGGTTTTCGGATGTGCTAAAGAAATGATAATCTCAGGGTTTAAATTTGGTGTCATAGGTCTTCAGGATTGCATATCAAGTCTTTCTCCATTCACATTCTTGTCATTGGCAGGGTGGTTTGTGCGGCACGGCACAGTACGATTTCCAGGAAGATGCCACATTGTGAACAAATGGAGGCCCTATATCCTCATGGCTTGGCCTTGCAAGTCCTTGTGAGGACATCTATGTTTCTCGGAAGGCCTGAATTGGTGGAGGTTAGTGGATGAAGGCGAGTTCTTGCAGCAGCAGGCTGCAGGATGATGACGATCTTCATCATAGAGTCTGATGAGCCTTTGGGTCCAGAGTTCAAACATGCCTCTTCTTTTAGCCTCTTCACTAGGACACAAGACAGCCTTCTTTATGCTTACATGCCAGGAGCAGATTGCGATGAAATTCGCAGCGGACACCTTGACTTGAAAACAGTGGATCTTTGTCATTTCAAAAACATGTTTTTTAGTGATATATGATTAAAGGCCTTTCCTGGTCACTTAGTGGTCATCATGCATCGGTAAGGTTCTCCAATGCATGTCTTTTTTTTGGCATTCCGGATTGAATGACCTGGCAGTTGACGGAACTGTTTAAACAGTTATAAAGTTATCAAGCTGCTGGGGGATGGCACATATGGGAGTGTGTGGAAAGCACTTAACATCCATAACAATGAAATTGTAAGTTTATGCTTTTCACCTTCTATGCTCTGATTCTAGGGGCTGTTGTGGCAAATCTTGGTGCCGAGACTGGGGTGTTTCAAGTTTACTGTTGTACCTATTTTCTATGGCCAGGTTGCTATCAAAAAAATGAAGAGGAAGTATTATTCATGGGAGGAATGCATGAGCTTGCGGGAGGTAAAGGTATGTGCAACATTGCATATGCGAGTCCATTTTTCTTGTTGTTTCCCCCCTCTTTTTAAACTTTTATATCTGATGCAGTCTTTGCAGAAGTTGAATCATCCACACATTGTGAGACTTAAGGAGGTTATTAGGGAGAACAATGAGCTGTTTTTCATCTTTGAATACATGGTATATATCAACGGTCTTCTTCTCAGACTCAGTGCTCATGTTTGACTATTTTCATTGGGTTTGATGGGCCGAATGATCGCTCACCATTGTTTTGGTGTTATTCGTGCTCATTCTGTTTCCTGATGTGTTATTTATTTGGTGTTGATGGGTGAATCAGGAGTTCAACTTGTATCAAGTCATGAAAGATCATGACAAACCTTTATCAGAATTGAAAATAAGGAACTGGTGTCTCCAGATATTCCAAGCATTGGAGTACATGCATAAAAATGGGTATTTTCACCGGGATTTGAAGCCAGGTGATTTTTCTTCCTCTGTACATGGTTTGCAGATGTGGAGGTTAATTGCGGCACTGTTGTACAAATTTCTGAACCACTTTGTATGTGTTTTTTGTCTTCAGAAAACGTGCTGGTTACAGGGGACCTCATCAAAGTTGCAGATTTTGGATTGGCTCGGGAAGTTCACTCCAAGCCACCATACACTGACTATGTTTCCACTCGATGGTAATATTTTGTATCTGTATGTATGTATGGGAGGAGTTTGGTTTTAGATTGTCTTTCCACCAACCATTATATGTTACCATTGTCGATGTATTTTGAAGGTATCGAGCACCGGAAGTACTACTTCAGGCGCGCTCTTATGGTCCTGCTATTGGTACTCTTTGATTCCCATCGCTTTTGTGATTGGAATTTTTTGATTGTGTTGCTCGTTTTTTATAACCACAGTCGGACAAGCTTGCAGAGTTAACACGAAATTGTGCAGACATGTGGGCAATGGGAGCAATAATGGCAGAGCTTTTCAATCTTCAACCCCTTTTTCCGGGGGAAAGGTTGAACCATCTGGTCTTCTTTTAGCAAGAAGTATTTTTTAGGTTGATAGATCTGAGGCCTTGGGCAAACTCTGAGGTTCCCTCACTGGGTCTATAATTGGCTCTGGGATGGGGTCTTGAGTAGGGAAACTTAAAGTTGAGGCTAACTTAGTGGGTGGTTTTTCAGTGAGCTGGATGAAATTTTCAAAATTTGCAATGTGATTGGTACGCCAAATCACCAGACATGGCCTCAAGGCATGGAACTTGCCGCTTCCATGAACCTTCGATTCCCTCAGGTTTGGCCTTGGGCACTGTACATACAGCATGTATGAGCGCAGGATTACATTGTATCAGCTTATAGAGTTTGTTATTGAGATTGAGTTAGCATTGGTGTTGATGGTAGCTTCTGTGTTAATGCAGTTTTCTGCAAGTAATCTATCTATGCTGATACCAACTGCAAGCTCGGATGCAATTGACCTTATACTGGTACCGTTTGGGTTGAGTTTTTTTTTTCTTTTTTCTTTTTTATTTTTTGAACGGGCTCAGGATGTCTATTGATTATTGCAATGCTTGTTGCTATCTTTTGGTGAGATCATGTATGAGAGTGATCCCAAGCTGTATTGATTGTTGTTGCACACTCATATGGAAATGTCATTGTTTTTTCTGCAGGCCTTGTGCACATGGGATCCAGAGAAAAGACCCACTGCAGCTATGGTCCTTCAGCATCCGTTTATCAAGGTTCAGTTTGTTACTCTTTTCTATGGTGTACGGGCTGTCATTATTTACCTGTTTCTTTTGATTTTTTTGCAATGCAGCTCCCTTGGAAACAGTAGGAAGTGTGCTCACACATTTAGGACTCAAGCAACGTTCTAAAGCAGAAAGAATATGCATAAAGAGTAGGGACTAAAGCACTTTAGAGACATAATACTCACCCTTACCTGCTGGTCCTTCATCCTCTCGGACCTCTCCCCATCCAAGGAAAAGGGTGTGGTTTAGTATTCGAACTCTTATCTAATACTTTCACATTCGGAAGTAAATTGAGTAAGCAATTTAATCTTAACACATGTTTTGATGGTATTAGACTCTAGAGATAAAATCAAGGGTCTTTACACATGCACACACCCCCTTTAAAATCAAGGGTCTTTACACACACACCTAAGCCAATAGTGCAGGTACAGATCTATGCATAACTTGACATGTGCACTGTTGAGTTAGAACAATGCACTGGGGCCGGCTTTGTCAGGTGCTTTGTGGTAATCCAGAAATCATGAGTTGTACCTGATGCAATCTTAGACCCGCCAAGGAACCCCTCAATGATGTCATAAAGTCTTGAGATGCATCAGATACTATTTTAAGCAAAGAATATTGTAAACTCAAACTTTACTATCAAATTCATTTTTTAAGAGCAAGAAAAGAAGTAATATATGTGATGATATTCTCTTAACTATCATCTAGAAAATCATGAGTTGTACCCGATGCAATCTTAGAGTCACCAAGGAACCCCTCCTTGATGTCAAGGAGGCACACCACAAGGCTCAGCCAGGTCTTTCAAAGGTGAAGGGAAGAATCTAGGGGAGTCTGTCAAGTGATGGGCCTAGGGCTGACATCCTTCCCAAGGTTTATTTTCTCATGCACTACTGTTTACACCAAACTGAAAGTGCCTGTGATATCATTGAAAATGAAAACTCCAATGTCAACTTTAATCATACCCAAAATTCTAAATTGGTGGATGCACCACATGCCCAAGTGACTAATCCTTGGGCAATGCCACTTCACACTCACAGTGTATTGTGTTAGCATTATTCATCTCCTGGTAGTGTGCCCAAGTTGTGTATCAGGGGTGCCCAGATGTATCCCGGGCAACACCTTATTTTTCCCTCTGTTCAGGGCCCTTGGTTGTAGGGTTGGCCACCCATTATTCACATGTTTATTTTTTTGTCCAGTCGTGAGTCTTTTCTTTTGGAGCAAGTCGGCCAGCTTATTTTGAAGCTATATAAGGGTTGTCTCCTTCTCATTTGTACTCACCTTGACAGGGGCTTCCAGGCCCAGGTCCTCCCTCAGGGGAGTTGCTCATCATGCCCTCAGTTACAGGGACCACCCCTTGCACAAGGCTGATTGTATCATTACTTCTTCTTCATTATGCAGATTCGTTTTCTTTCTCTCTGTGCCTATGTCTCACGCTTTCCGCTGTGCGCACTTTTGACATGGTATCAGAGCACCGGGTTGAAGCTCTTCTACAGAAGGTATTTTGGCGTTTTTTTTCTGAGAGAAGATTTCTGCGTTTTTGATACTGCTGGTTGCAGAGGAGGAGGGAGCGTTGTGGTCTTGTTTGGGGCAGCCAGAGGAGGTACCCTCAAGGCTGCGTTTTCTGCCCTTGTGAGCAGGTGAAGAGCAGCCAGTATGGCTGCGTTTTTCTCTAGAGGTGGGCAGCCTGGCTGCGTTTTTCTTCAGAGGAGATGCTGGGCAGCATGGCTGCGTTTTTCTCCAGAGGGGGTGCTGGGCAGCATGGCTGCGTTTTCTTCCAAAGGAGGAGGTGCTGGGCAGCGTAGCTGCATTCTTTCTCCAAAGGAGATGCTGGGCAGCATGGCTGCGTTTTCCCCCAGAGGAGGTGCTGAAGGTGCTGTGTTTTCCTCTTCCCTCTTTTCTTCTTGGTACACGTGCTGCCGGCTTTTTACAGCAGCGTTTTTTGCATTATCTCATCTGCATTTCTGGAGGCAGTGGAGGTAGGTGTTCTTTTCACGAATGGTGCCTTCCCACATGGCCTTGAGCCGTTGGTCGGCTAATCTTTGCTTTGTCAGAGTTTTCAAACTCATGGGTGCACACTTGGATTCACATCCTCGAGGTGTGTATGGAAGACAGTTAGTCCTTTCTCGACAGCAGAGGGGGTCTATGAGTTTGTGCTAGTTCAGCATAGTCTTACTGGTGTACAGGTGTTTCCTTTAGGTTCTCAGGGTGTTCACCTTGAGAGGGGGATGTGGTTACTTGGCAAGGTGAGCCACTCCTATTCCCCAGGCAGATGGCCTTCTGGATTACAGGTACAGGCACAGGAGTCTTCATCCCTAGGATGAGCATTGATTTGGGAGCTTGGTGTACAGGTTGATATCGGCATTCATGCAGAGGCAGGCTAGGTCACTTGGTGACGAGAGCTGTTGTCGAGGTTCACAGGTACTTGCTCAGTTGCAGGATGGGAACAGGATGCATGGCAGGTGTACAGGTTCATTGGGTATAGGTAGGTACCAGTGGAGTAGCAGTTTGGAGGAGATGATTTACATCAGATTGTGCTTTGGGATGATGAGTTGTGGATGTTCGGTTCCACAGGGACACGTGACTAGTTGGTTGGGAGCTTGCCAGCTGGGGGTGTCAGGTTTTGGCAGGAGAGCTTTCTTGAGCTCAGTGCCATAGTTAACACCAAAGAGCTCAGGGGGTGTTGCCATGTGATTGGGTGACTCATAGGGGTGTGTGAGTAGTAGTCCCATCACGCGACGACGAGTTATGGATACAGGTTTTAAAGGTCAGGTGCTAGTAGGATTGTCAGCTACAGTGTTGGAGGTATGTTTCTTCCACTTGGAGTGTTAGCAGGACAGAGAGGCATTATTGGACCGAGGGATACATGGAGATCCGGAAACCTTGTATCTGGAGATTGGTGCCCAACAAGCTCAGAGTTGGAGGCTTGGGTACCAAGGCTGATGTTGACATTGTGGGCCTCTAGGGTGTCTAGAGGGGGTGCCAACAAGGAGACAGTTTGGCGGTGTTCTCTAAGGAGCATATTTTTTCTTGGAGGTAGAGGGAGCACATTGTGTGGATTGGTGTGATACAGATTGGGTTGGAGATATGGACATTTGGTGGTTCATTTTTGGATTTTGTTGGACTTCTGGATTGGGAGAAGTTTCTTGGAGTACATGGCAGAGGCGGGAGCAGATCAACTTCTCGACTTGCTTTGGAGGTTCCTTTTCCAGCTCCTTGGACCGGTTTCTCTCCCAGGATTTGAGAGGGGGTGTTAGCATTATTCATCTCCTGGTGTGCCCAAGTTGTGTATCAGGGGTGCCCAGATTTATCTCGGGCAACACCTTATTTTTCCCTTTGTTCAGGGCCCTTGGTTGTAGGGTTGGCCACCCATTATTCACGTGTTTATTTTTGTCTAGTCATGAGTCTTTTCTAGAGCAAGTCGGCCAGCTTATTTTGGAGCTATATAAGGCTTGCCTCCTTCTCATTTGTACTTACCTTGACAGGGATTTCCAGGCCCGGGTCCTCCCTCAGGGGAGTTGCTCATCATGCCCTCACTTACGGGGACCACCCCTTGCACAAGGCTGATTGTATCATTGCTGCTTCTTCATTATGCAGATTCGTTTTCTTTCTCTCTGTGCCTATGTCTCACGCTTTCTGCTGCGCACTTTTGACATATGCCCCCAGGACCTATGCCTAGTGGTGGTGGAAAAATCAACCAGTAGCGCAAGCATTGCCTGCAGCTAGACAACCACTGCACTTGCCTGCATTGCCAGCAGTAGGAGCGGCAAAACCTACTAGACAGTGGGAGTCGTCTTGCAATTTCCTCAAGTGGAAATGCCACCACCTTTGTTGCCACTCCAACCAACTTTGCCAGCCTTGGCTGCCTGAGCAATCATTGAGAAGCTCTTTGGGGTTGAAGATCTCTGTTGCTTATTATGTTGTGTCCTAGAACATGACTTCATCATACAATATAATTAATGCTTCGAGTCAAGCTTGCAAGTCATGCATTGATGACCAAATATTTTTCATGATCTACTTGATCATACAATATAATTTAGGCTTCAAGTCAAGCTTGCACATCATGCTTTGGTGACCACATATTTTTCATGATCTCTCATCCTTCCTGCAACACTCATCACGTCTCTATTCATCCACATCATTTACAGCCAGTTGATGACTACATCCACTATTCACATTTGCCTATTTACTCACAGGAGTCATCTCGCTGACATTATCGGTGCTGATGTCATGAGTTGCAATGTCTAAGTTCATAGTTTATGCTTTAGTTGATGGTCTTAGCATTTTTCATCAGGAGTGATCGGTGTCATCGTATTGCACGATAAGTAGAGGGTGATATGTTTTTCAACCGCTTATGCAACAGGTGCAAAGTCATGATGTCTTGTCCATGTCTACGAGGATATATCCACATATTAAGACATGCCATGCTGATAATTTTTCTTGTAAGTTGATTGAACTCTACTGTCTTTTTCTTCTTGAAATGCTTGTTACGATATGATAATGATGTATATGTAAATTGGTAATGATGGTAGTGTAGGCTCAGAACACACAGTGATTCTGTTTGATTACAGGGACACAACATGCATATCCTTGGAATGATAATGGAGCCATTGCTGCAGAAGGGGTAGACCACTTGCCGAATACAGAGTTGTCTGTTGGCTGGAGTGCTCCCAAAAAGCGACATCCAATAGTGTCAGGTCTGCGGTATGAATGGTAGATATGCAAACATTTTTATGAATCTAATTTTGGGCTCATGAAAGTGTAATCATTTGGTTTCATAGGGATGGATAGGGTTGGAATTATTGGAGCTATCAAGCAGGTAAGATGGTATCATATCTGTATTTTGCATGAAGTTTTCTGAGGCGTCTCTTTAGTCATTTCTGCAGCTGTGCGTGTGTAATAGTCTTGTTGCTAGATGACAAGAAGCACATGTGTTGCAACTCCCTGACCCTCAGTACACTCATGTAAGCAGGGAAGTAAGCAGTTATTAGTTGCCAATGATGCCTCTACTATCCAGTCTGAAGCACACCAACCTGCAAATCTACAAGGTCTGTTGTGAGGCACAAGACTTCTTTGATAATGTGCTGGTACTGCATGTTTTCCATGCTCACTCTTTCTCTCCTCCCTCAGCTGTCGCAGTGATCTCTCCACACATGATCCCAAGAGCATTTCCTGCCGCTGTTCCTGTGAAGGCCTCTTTGCCAGCTGCCTGCACTGCAAACAGGTATCACATTTATAGTCTCTTGTCAGTGCGAGTTAATCATAGAGAATACCTTATCAAGTGTCTGACTGTTTGCTCTCCTTTGAAAACAGGCAGAAGATGCAGGCAGCAGTGGCAGTGACCCCCACTGCTGTCACCTTTTCTACTTTGCAACCAAGCATACAAGGTCTATTTGGGCCCCCTGCAGGCTTGCGTCATGGGCTTGTGCCTGCTGGCATCCACTGGCTTGATAACTGTGTTAGTTCTGCATCTTCGAACGATTATTAGTTGCTAACATCATGCACCGGCACTAACGTCTTGGTTGGTTTATTGTTACCTTGGCTGGACTTAGTTGAACTGTGTTAACTCACTACATTTGTTTGGAGGATTTCATGTCTGAGTAGGTTGAAATGCCATCTCTTTGAAGCTCTGGATGTTCTTTCTATAAGTCATTGAATCTGACATGGGATCATGTGATGAATCTTGCTTATGGTCATGGACAGGCTACAATTTGGACTTTCAATTCTACTCAGTTAGAAAATTATATATCAAATCACAGGTCTACCATGGTTGTAGGGAAAGAGGGAGGGACTGCTTTCTGTAGCACTGAAGACTTCTTTTTGTATGTTTCTATATGATTTATGAATCCATTAGAAAATAAACCTTGCTCTCTTCAGCTGGAGAAGTTTTTGGCTTGTTAATGACTATATATAGGTAAGTTCATTAAAAGGAATCTACACCTCATATGCTAGAATAAATTTCACGCCTCGGGAGGAGAAAAAAGGGAAAGCATAAAGGTGATGTAGGAGGGTGGAAAGACCCAAACATTTGCTATAGATTTTTCAGAGTCCTTCCCAAGGAAATAACAATGCCAGATGCTGCCTTGTATGTTGGAAATGTGAGCTTCAAAGGTTATGCATGTTTAATTCAGCACACCCGAAGCTATTTTTGTGCTACATTGGCTTGAGAGCTAAACTTTAATAACAGTCCTTACATTTTTTGCATGGACTTACTGTATATAGCTGTTTCCTTGTATGCCTTTCTTTGATGAAGATCTAAATATTTTATCCTGCTTGAGCTATTCTGTTCTTAACCATGGTTGAATGTCATTATGTGACTCAGTCTTCGGTGCTTTCAAACATCTTCTGATTGAATCATTCATATATTTGGCTTGCCTGAAAGGCTTGGTGTTAAAAAAATGACACATTAAAGGCTTTAACCCATCAAGGTGTTACCTCTATTGAAGAGCATTGATGCATCATTCCTTGTCAGAAACTGCAGAGGCTGATAAATTTTGATTTGCTATGAGCACCATTTTTAGAAGCACCGGATGAGAAGCAACATAAAGTAATGAACAAGTTACCATAGATTGGATCTAATGGCCAATGTTGAGCTTCCCTTTTTTTAAGGTCATGCATGCTCACATAGATAGCAAGAACTTAGTGTTAGCTTTGGTCCTCTCTTTTTTCTTTGAAGTGCTTACATTTTAGTCTACCAAGGGCTCTTGACCCCCCAGTTAATAGGATGTGGCCCTTGGGTTTTGCAAAGTTATACCCATACTTGACAATATTTTCATACAATCATTGTTAAAGGCAACAACCCTATTATCACCCAAACAAGAATGATTTAGTAATCATTGCAGTCATTAAGAAGGGGATAGGAGGATTAAAATAACATTTCAATGGGATTGGGTGGTTGACATTACAACCAAGCGCGAATCATTTAAAATGGGGAATGTTTAAAGAAAAAGAGGCTCTAGTGTTTATCATGTTTTGGTGCCGAAATAGCTTTTGAAAGCATAGAGTTGAAAGGTTGAATGCAAGGTCCACAAATCCCCAACTCAACATTAAGAGGAAAAAGCTTGAATGATCAAGTGCTTATAAGCTTTGGAAGTGGTTGAAACTCTTCAAAAACAAAAAAAGGGTTAGTTACACACAAAATTTAGAGTATCCCTAGTGTGTGTACACAGACATGGGCACAAGAATTAGGAAATTAATGTGGTGAAACCTTACAATTTGGAATTCAATTCATTTATTAAAAATTAGGGAAAATTTATGGTGCAACATTATAGTTTAGGATTCAATTGATCTATCACAAGAGGCTTGTGATATGCTAGTGGAATGGACATTGGTACTAATAAACATTGATGATTGTGGAGGGATGTCAAATGGACTTGTGTTCAATATGCTGAGGAAGAAAAATGGTTGTATTAGCATTGGGAAATAAGAGATTGGGTGGATGTAAGATAGACAACTTGTAAATTAATGAATTTGAGCTAATACCATAAATAGAATTGTATTGAAATAAAATATTGAATCTTTGCCTAAAATAAATTTATGTAAGTTGACATAAAAATTTGAGTTTTTAGTTTGCATGTACTAGTGGGACAACCCATGGTTGAGTCACATCTTTTTGTACATCAATTAACTCAAACAAACCACCTAGGGCCAACATGGATGATGGGGGATATCTCGATACATAGTCCAAATATGATGCAAATCTATGCCATCGAGGTCATTTGAAAAGACAATCAACTTGAAGAAAATCACAATCTCGATACATAGTCCAAATATGATGCAAATCTATGCCATCGAGGTCATTTGAAAAGGCAATCAACTTGAAGAAAATCACAATTTTGAAGTCAGATACTTGGCATGAAAAAATACACCTCTTGTTACAACACATGAGGAGATATTCATGATGAAGAAACTCTGTATGATGGATCTTTGGGAAGAACTAAATAAAACAGTTTGTTTTTATCTCTCCAAACTGGTTAGATCATATGCCAAATCTTCAAAGTCCAATCAAGGCAAGCCATTATTCTTCTATAATAATAGTTTCATGAAACCCAACAAACCTTGGATTGCCACTTATATACGAACTATGCTAATTGTGTTGCATACATGTGATTGATCCGCTTTAATCATAACATAGTAGTATTAAAATAACACTATTGATCACATTCTCAAAGCACTCATATGATGAATGATTTTTTGTTATTGGGCAAAGTACTTATATTGTGAATGATTTTTTTGTTATTGGGCTTGTTCATAGCTTGTTGAAGAGATCAATCTAGTATTCACACTAGATTGATTTTTTGTTATTGGGGCTTTCTCATAGCTTGTTGAAGAGATCAATCTAGTACTCGCACTACAAATAATTTTTTTAATTGGAGCTTGCCTATAATGTGTTGTGAAGAGACCAATTTGTGTAATTATCAATAGGATGCATGCAGGCCTTATGTTAACCACTCCATTAGTTAACATGGTTTTGACCGTCGGACCTACTACCGAAAGGCACTTTGCCATCTCACCCGCACAAATGAGCACTTACTTGTGTAAGATGGCATTGAAACATAAAAAGTAGCCTTACTATGTGCATAATATTAAATAGAAAAAGTCTATGGACTTAGTGTATATAGTTACCTAATGCTAGTAATAGAGGCTGTACTATTTTTTTAAGTTTGACTGGCCTAGTCTGAAAACTAGTTATTTGTATATAAGTCATTTTTTACAATAAACAATACACAATCATTCCCTTGCAATAGTTTACTTGTGAGCTCTCCTTCTTTTCTCTTCTTGCTTGCTTGTATGCTTTTGAATTCACGTTTGCTAGATGGATGCTTGCTTGAATAGGTTTAATTAAAGGTTTCCCTCTTCCAGTAGCTTCTTCTTTCACTGCTTTTTGTGAGAGAGAACCATCGCAAAGGACTATCTCTTCTTGCCTCCATCTAGGCATTGAAAGATCTCCCTTTACTTCTTTAGCAAGAAGTATTTCAGTGTGACAATGGAGTGAGGATAGTAACGGATGAGCTAGCGCACCCACAATGGAAAGTTGCATTTGCGTCTCGAAGGCAAGACCCAATGATACATGCTTTGGCAGGCCAAGATAAGCTCTTCATCAAGACAAGAAGTTTAAAGCAATGTCAAAAGATATAACAAGAGATAAGATGCATGAAGTGAGCAAGACATTCACAACCAACGATGCCCAAGGCATATATCATAAAGCTTGGATTGTCTCAAGAGCATATGTTGATATTTACAAGCAATAAAACAAAGGATTTAAGAGGGTTATGAAGAAAAAAATGAACATTTCCTCTCCTAAAACCATAGCTTGTAACGGAAAGCTTGCAGAAAAATCATATTAGGACATTGATTATCAGTGAACTTTTCCAATTTCTAATTAGAAATAGTTTTTTTAGACAACGAGGCTATTTTTTCAAGGAAAAACACTTATCTCTTAGTTTCGGGGATAGGTGAACCTATTTAAACACTCCTAGATTTAGCTTTATGCTTCTTCTTCTTTTGTATTCTCTAGATTCCCAATAATGATACCATTGGTAATAGTGACTCCATATGCAACATTGGCACAATGTCTCCACCATCATTGGTAATGTCTACGAGTTACAACAATATCTCTACATACAAATGTCCAACATCAAGTAATTTATTTTTACATTTTTCCACATCTATGACATAAATCTTGCATTAGCTAGGGTTTTAGGGCATTGAAAGCCCTTGAGAGAGGGGTTGAATTTCCACAAACCTCTCAAGGTACCCCACCATGCAATATGAGGGCTGAAGGAGCGCCGACCGAGGCCACCATCCCTTGCCTATCCTTCTCTCAGAAGCGGACCTCCAGCTCCTTCCTACAATAGTTGCATCTCTAGACACCTCCACACTATGTGCAAGATTGTTGGTAGCCACCCAGCGCGTGTATTTCTCAAATGGCAAGAACAAAGATGACAAAGAAAAGTGGGGACAAGAATAGGTCTTGTTGCTAAGGCAGCAAGTGTAAAGGTAGAACATGTGCCTATGAAGGAAAAATCTATAGGTCTTCTAAGGAAGCATGGAAGGGCCCGATGGTTTTCACAAAAGTATCAATGCTTAAAGACATCAAAAAAGCATAGAAGGCACTTACGAATAGAAGCGACGTTTTCAAAGATTATGCAGGAGCATATGTGAAAAACATAAGACCTTACAAGCTTTCAGGTGGTAGAGAGAAGCTCTTGCTTGTTTGCAAGAGGCTTTATAAGAGTTTTTCATCGAGTTTTTGCAAGATAGTTATATATTGGCTGCACATGCTCATAGGATTACACTTTTGTATAAAGATATTCACTCTATAAGGAGAGTGCATTATAGATTCACAATAAATTGATTCTAAGGAGGATTGGATTGATAAAAAAACTCATCCAAGCAAGAAAACATGTGATGGTGGGATAAAGATTGAAGGAGGAGGACCGGATTGATAAAAACACTCCTCCAAGTAGGAAACATGTGATGGTGGCAGAGAGAAGCTCTTGATGTTTGCAAGAGGCTTTAGAAGAGTTTTTCATCAAGTTTTTGTAAGATAGTTATATATTTGGTGCATATGCTCATAGGATTGCACTTTCGTATAAAGATATTCACTCTCTAAGGAGAGTGCGTTATAGATTCACAATAAATTGATTCTAAGGAGGATTGGACTAATAAAAAAACTCCTCCAAGCATGAAAACATGTGATGGTGGGATAAAGCTTCAAGAACTAACCCATGATGTTAATACAAAAAAGACAGCTGATTTAAAATTAGAAACTAGTAGAACAAAAAAGAATCAAGAAACACAACATAGAGTAATCACATTGGATGCAAACAAAAAAAGGCAGGTGATTTAAAATCAGAAACTAGTAGAACAAAAAAGAATCAAGAAACACAACATAGAGTAATCACATTGGATGCAAACAATGAACAATCACACTTGTTGATGTCTTGAGGCTTCAATGTGTGATCATGTCTGCCCAAAGAGAGGGAATATGAGGGGAATATTGACTTCCAAAGCTAAAGACGTGGTAATTCTAAGAGATAGAAGAAGGGAGATCAATGATGCAATCATTTCTCTCTCTTTAAGGTATACACTAGGCCCTTCATGATAGTCTAGAATAGTATTCCAAAGGAATTCTTTATAAAACTTTCTTTTTTTGTTAAACTCTCTTAATGTAGAGAAGCCAAATGACATCCAAAGATAAGTTTGGATAGTGGATCCTACGTTCTCAACTTACATTAGAGATGCAAACAGAAGATAAATTAAGACATTGGTTCAATGGTGTCCCCTTTGATACTATCAAGGTTTCTTGTTCCCTTATCATGAAAGATGCTCCCCCTCTCTCTCTTTCTCTATGAAAAAGAATTTCCTATAATGACAATGTCCCTTATTCAATATCTTTTATTTTAGGAGCCACTAGAGCTTAATATCAATCCGATATTGAATAAAAAGCATCATATTTCATGAATTCAATTCTTGGTCTTTATGGAGATGTAAATTTGTAAGTATTTGCTTCAAGTTACCTCACCGTGTGATAATGGAAACCCTAAAGCAAGTGCATGCCTTTTTATTACACGATGGAAAAACTGCAACATCTTTCATAATCTCTTTGTACGACTTTAATGTTTTCTCATTTTTAATTTACAATCTACAAATTTGTAAATCATATAGTCACAATAATAGAGCATATGACATCAATACAAGACTTATATGTGTTAATGAAATACTTCAACAAACCTGTAAGTCTTTATTTTAATATCATCATTGAAGAGAGAGAGTGTGTGTGTGTGTGTGCTCATGAAGTGTGTGTAAATGTGTATGTGCACATGTGGTTGTTTTAGTTTTTTGTTGTTTTCTTGTTTTGTTTTGGTTTTTAGGTTCTTTACCTATTCTTGGTAGATATGTCTATGTTACATATATACAATCAGGGTTTAAAGTTCTAGATTATCATGTGGGCTCAAGGAGAGAAGGAGGCAGAGAGTGCTTGCCCCCATACAACGAAAGCTTGGATGCCAGCACCCTTGGCATGTGTTGGTGTGTGCTTGTCTTAACTTTGACTTCCACTTAGCAAGTTGGTGTTGTGTTATGGTGCATAGGGTGTTGTAAAGACACTTTGTGGTGCCGAGGGAGTCTCTATGAAACTCTTTAGGAGACCTGCTGAAGGGTGACTCCTCTTTGATTGGTTGACAAGGGTGCAATGGCCCCGCTGCACATGGACTTGTTGAAACTTCCATGGTTTCTTCTAACTTCTTCATTATTGGTGTTGGCATGTGAGTCAAGGGCTAAACCACTGCTCTCCGATCCTACTTAAACTTTGGGGGTGATGTTAGAGGCATAGCTTTTGGTCTCCACACCCACTTGGATATAACATTCTAGGGTGTGTTTGTAGACACAATGTGGCATGTTTTTCTTTGATTTTGGAACCCAAATGGAAGGGTTCCCTTTATAAAGGTCATGAGTTTCTAACAACTTCATTGGGATCCATTAAAGTTTCATCTACTAGGTGGCATTTGGTAGTGGGGCTATTGCATAACTCTTTCTAACTTAGGGGTTTGTGGTGGTGTAGATGGTGTGGTTTTTGGTACCCAAGCAGAAGGGTTTTGTAGAAGCCTTGAGCTTCTAGTACCTTGTGACTAGGATCCAACAAGGTTTGAGAGTAAAGAGTATAACACTATTACTTGAGGTCCCTGTTTGGTATGTTTGTGCTCGTAGGTAGGCTTTTGACCAAAAGGTGGCTGCAAGTTGGTGTCAAACTTGCCTTGGTCTCTAAGGTACCCCCACTCCTTTTTAGTGACCTCTCCGAGGGTCCATTATTGTGGTTGATACTACTTGGGGGGGTGTTATTCATCTCTATCAATGATGTTTTGGATCTCCACTATGGTTAGAGGGGGGTGGCCGATGTATCGAGGCAAGAGGAGTGTTGAGTGTTGGGGGTCACCTAAAGTGATGATGTGTGATTGGATGATAAGGTTTGGGATGTTGAAAGGTTTGGGACATCCTCATTCACCAAGGGTATCGTAACCATTCCATGGAGGAGATTGAGTGTCGCGATTCTTCTTCACTAGGTAAGTATGCAATTAGTGAGACCACCATCCATCCCCTTTTAAGGATGATATCTTATTGTGCCTATGGGGGGTCACATAAATCTTGCAAGATGTAGGTTTAGATCAATGAAATGTTGAGAAATGTGGTGTCATTGAGCACAAGAATGAGGTAGGGAGTGAGAATGAGTAGCTAAACAAGAGCAAAGTCTAGCATGAAGCCACATGAGCAAAGGGAATTATCCCACATTGATGTACAAGCCCAAGGGTGTACCTTGTCATATAAAAGGGGGCCATTTCAAGCAATGGACGTATGCTATTGGATTGGAGTTATACCTCTTAATGGTATGGGACATCAAGGTAAAGGTATGATGTACTTCATTATAATTCATGTGTGCATCCCTTGGGCTCGAGGGTGGTCTTGTGGATGAGATTATACCTAATTTATGCATTTTTATACATAACAATTATCTAGATAGATCTTAGGGTTTTAACAGTGGTATCAAAGCAATCTCTAGTTAATTGTTGTTATTTTTTCTTTCTTATTATAATTTTTAGTATTTTTTGAAGTAAATTTTAATATTTACTAAATAAAAATATTATTTTATTGTTTTGTGTTGATGATTTGGACGTGGATCATCAATATGGCGGTTGGAATGTGCGTTTCTTCTTTTCAATGGACGAATCGACGTTGCGGGGGAATTCTGTGAGTTTAATGCTATTTTTTTCTATTTTTTGTGGTTTAAAATAAGTATTAATGAAAATTTTTACCTAATTTTTTTTTTTTTGTGGTTTAAAATAAGTATTAGTGGAAATTTTTGCCTAAACACCACATATTTTATTGTGGATATTTTTGGTAGAATGATTTCTTTGATTTTTTATAATTTTTAGGAATTTTTTCCTAATTTTTTAGAAATTTTTTGAGCATTTTGATGGTTAAAAATGTAAATTTTTATACATTTTTGCGGGTTTTTCCCCAGGTATGCTATCAAATTTCTACCGATTTTCTGCTGAAATGTAGTAGGGGGTAGCATGTTGCATGGAATGCTCTCCCGTGTACGTGGGACCCTCTTCGCCTTTCAATTCTGATTTTTCTTTCTTTATTCCTCTCCCACGTGTGAACGTCTCTTAATAGGTACAATTTTATTAAACACTAATTATAATTAATTTTTAATTATTATTAAGCTTGATTTAATTAAATCTTAATTCTTCTCTCTGATTACAGAGAAGGAGGGGGGTAGAGAGAGAAAGAATTTTTTTTTGGTTGAGAGAAGTAGGGTAGAAGAGAGGTGAGAGGAGAGGGGAGCCTCCTCCTCCATCTCTCTCTTGTTGCACAGCGCCGCACAGCGGGGGGAGGGGGGGGAGGGGAGGGGGGTTTTGCTGTAGGCGGCCAAAAATTGCTTCCCCATTACAATTTTTTTTTCAAAGCTTTAAGCCTTAAAAGTTTTTATTTAAATTTTATTTTTTTAAAGATTTTTTTATTATTATTAAAAAAACTTTTCAAAAGCTTTTGAAAGCTTTTCAAAAAAGCTTGAAAAAAAGCAAGAATTTTTTTTTGAAATTTGATATAAAAAGTTCTCTGAAATTTTTTTGAAATTTTATTTTCTTGGAAACTCTTGGCTTTCCGCATTCCTGGGAAACCTTTTGGCTTTTCGAATTCCGAAAAATCTTTTGACCTTTCGGATTCCCGAAACTTTTGACCTTTCACATTGTAATTTTTTTTTGTCTTTTCATTTTTCCGAAATTGTTGGCTTTCTGTATTTCGAGAAAACCATTGGAATTCCAAAAAATTTTGACCGTTCATATTCTAATGTGTTCGGGGTTAATTAAATTTTTTAAAAATTTCTTAAAAATTAGTGGAAAATTAGACAAAGGTTATTTTAAATTTCTGAAAAATATGGGGTTGGTGTTTGGCATGTGGTGTATCCATTCGGGCGCCCGTGACCATTCAAATTCTTTTAAAATATATATTTTTTGACCCAAAAAATTATAAAATCCATTAAAATTGTAAATTCTCATTGGATTTGAGAATTGTCGGGCTGAATTGGAAATTTCGTGAACAATGGGATTCTCAGGAAAAATAAGGAATATTCTAGAAATTATTTTTAGAAATCTTAGAAATCGGTATTTTTAAAATATCAATGGTATTTTGGCAAATCTAATTGCTAAAAAATTTCTAGAAAAATATAGGTTTGGAATGCCATAAGATAGGTTTGGTGGAATTCAAAATTATCGTATTTTGAGGCCCTATAAAATTTAGAAAAATTTGGAAAAATTATGATAATTCTTTTTCTCAAAAAATTAAAAAATCATGATAATTCTTTTTCTCAAGAATTTAATATTTTTGAGGGTTATTTAATGTTGAAGTACATTTTCTCGTGCACAAAAATAACTCTCGCAGATTTTCGTCTCACGGAAATCCATCTCATGAAAATAACTCACGGATTTCCGTCTCACGAAAATCCATCTCAGGGATTTTCGTCTCACGTAACTGACTCTCACGAAACTAAACCTCACGGATTTCCTTCTCACGGAAATCCAAATCACGGATTTCCTTCTCATAGAAATCTCTGTCACGAAATTAACTCTCATGGCCTGCACTTTCACGGTTTTAGCACCTGCAGTGTGCACTTTCACGTTACATACATATATATGTATGCATGTGTGGATGTATGTATATGTAGAATGTGTGTATATACATTGTGTTTTATTCATTGCAATGGTGTTATCTGCGAAGGAAGCCGGTAAAGCAAAGGGAGCTATGAATACCTTGGAGTCTCTCCTCTCTTCTGCGGCTGCCTTTGTTGAGGGCGGAGTGCAGGAGGCCTGCGAGGATTCCTGCAGCATCTGCCTCGACCTCTTCTGCGACAGCAACCCTATCACGGTTAGGGTTTTGCGTTCCGATTTCATTTAGCCTTATGTTAGGGTTTAATTTTTCTGCTCATTCGTTTATCGGTTAGGTTTCTATGATCATAGTTAGGTTTTGATTATGTATTACAGTTAGGGTTCGGGTTTTTGTGCTTTGATCTTAGCTAGGGCTAGGTTTTTTGTTTTGCGGTAACTTGAGGTTTTTAGATCTTGTCTCTGCTGCTCATCCCCTGGTCCCGGTTAGGGCTGTAGCATTGCGCCTCGTTTTTTTAGGGTCATGAGCTAACGGTGAAAGCCTGAAGCCCAAGGTGCGCCTTTACCCACAAACTGCGGATCAGAAAATCAGAAAAAACATCACAGATAAAGCAATCGCAATTAACATCGACAGGATGATAGAATGCGCAAAGGAGGACCCCTCACTACATTGTTAGGGAGTTGGAAGGGCAAGATTGCCTGTCTATCTTGCACGGTTGACCCTTGCTGACCGGTACACCCTTGCCTGTAATCAGCAGGGAGTTGGATGTGCAGCCCTGACGGGCCTCTACAGCTGCACCGCCAGCCTCCACAATCCCTGATAATAATAAAAACCACTTTCTACCCTTCATTGCTTTTTATGTTTCCCCTGCCCTGCTTCTCTTTCTACAGCCTTAGAGCATGTCGCAGCCCAAGCTTTTCTATTCAATACGTGGCGCAGGATCGAGATCTATAAAGCAGAAGAATAGTTTCATTTCTTGTGTGACGTCCACACCCATATCTGCAAGTCAGATCACTCATCAATGTGGTGACTGTTGGTAAAGGAAACAGACGTTGAATGGAGCTTTGCTTCATTTTGATTACATTATACATCTGTAGATTAGGACCTTAAACTTGTATATACAAGAGTGTGCTAGTAGATTAGGACACAGCTTTGTATGATACCATTGCTTGTGTAGAGTACATGTTGGTGTCCTCACCTACGCAGCCAGGCAGGGTCCTTAGGGATAAATCTAAAACTGAACTTTGTTTTTCGTGATCTGTAGGTCACTTCTTGTAAACATGGATATCATCTTCAGTGCATCCTAGAATGGTAATTATGCTGCCCATGTCCCAAGTTACCACAATTTACTGTTAAAAAGTGTTGGATCTTTTTGTTTACTTCATTGCCTTGTGCCCCGCCCTTGACTTGCCGACGTGTCGATCAGGGCACAGAGGAGCAAAGAGTGCCCAATGTGTTGGCAGCCCCTCAGCTTAAATGATCCTAGCAGGTAATGGCTAGAACTTTGATTGAAGACATCATGACTGTGTTATCTTAAGAAAGATTAAAGAAAGACCTGTTAAGCTTGCCATATTAACCAATTCTATGCCAGCCAAGAGCTCTTGGTTGCTGTGGAGCAGGAGAGGTCTGCTGCTTCGTCGCCTTCAGTCTTGCTTCGAAATTCAGTTGGCGGGTTTGAGACCCATCAGGTATGCTATTGTAATTTTCCCTGCAAGTTATTAATTTTCAGCAATATCTTGAAGCAGTATTTTTGTAATAAATATACGGCTACCTCAATGTGTATAGGTCCCAGTTTTTACCGATGATTCCGATTTTGAGCAAAGGGTTATGCATCATTTGGCTGTGGCTGCTAGAGCTCATCAGTTTGCAAGGCGCGAGTCTTTGCGCAACAGGTCGTCAAGCAGGCAGGATCACCCACAACTTGTGGTGGTGCCTACAACACATCCGACACAGGTATCCTTGGCAGCAGACAGTCGTGTTGCCATGGGTGGAAATTTTACTCCTTTTAGTGCAGTCGGTTCTGCTCGTGAGCAGTCGGTGCTGCAGCCAGCTGGCAGCTTGAGTGATCCTCTTCGAGCTCGTGCCACCAATAGGACAGGAACATATGCTGGAAGGCTGGACAGGTATGTATGTGATGTGTGGACAGACTTTTGATGTTTGTATTCCTTTCAACAATTCTTTTTCGTTGTTTGGGCTGGTGGAGACAAGAAGTAATTGTATGCTCTCACCAACAGATACAGCACAGATCCGGAGAATATGGAAGAAAATCAGCAAAGATCAGCATTCTCTGAAATTCTTTCTATATCAGAGTCCTTGAAGTCACGCTTTACTGCGGCGTCATCCAGGTGGGTGGGTGTGTGCATGTGGTTATGTGAGAGTGCAATGCAGCCAGGCCCTGCACCTTCATGTCAGCATGGGTGTATTTTTGATTCCCTTCTTGTGCAGGTACAAGGAAACTTTTAACAGAACAACCAAAGGCTTTAGGGAGAGGTTGCGAACACAAGAAAACAGGATGTCTGACCTCGGAGCCCACGCTCGGGATATGAGTGCGGGTGTGGCTCGAGTTTTAGAGAGGATATCTCCTGAATCAAGTGGGAAAAAGAGAGGAGAAGTTGAAGTACCGACCACCTCGAGTGGTACGTCTTTGTTGAATGACGCGAGAGGGCCTGAAATCAGCAGCACGTCAGAAGCACATTCTGGAACTGGGTGCACTACCAACAACCATTTGGAGGGACAAGGAACAAGCAGAGCTTTGCTACAGCCACTGACTGAAACCGTTTAGATAGAAACCACCCAGAAGTTGTTAGAAAGCATTCACAGATGAAGCAGAAAAATGACAATGCAAAATTGGGCTTCAGTTCATGAATGAGGCTCTTGTGGCGTGTTGTGTTGAAGAAATATGGATTCCTGCTGCCAGGGACCTGTTCAAAGGAGCTACTTTTTATCGTTTGCATGGAGTATGAAGAAGACCAGTGCTGAAGGACAGGGCAAGGCAGAACTGTGGAATCACATCACAAACTGGTGAAGCAGTGCTGCTGGATCTTTTCTTTGTCAGTTTTAGAAGGTGTCTTGCTGAGAAAGTCTCGCTCTCAGGTTCGATCTTCTGGTGTTGTGTTTCTCCATGCTATGTGCATATGGCTGGTATTGCTGGGTCTCAGTCCTAGATTATGTGTACATCATCTTCAGATATTACCAAGTTGGTTTGATGTAAATATGCCTGTACCTCCTTTCAGTAGAAGGTTGTTCAGATAATATTATTACAGCTTTGATATGTATAATCTCATTTTACTTCTCAGGGTCGGCATTTATAGTCACATTTTGCAGCCAGATTAATCTCTCTCTCTCTCTCTCTCTCTCTCTCTCTCTCGCTCTCTCGCGCGTACGCTCGCTTGCTGAGTGCTAGATGTGTGAAGACAAATGTCAGGTTAGTTAGGTTCTTTTCATTGGTAGTCAGGTGGTGCACTGGTGTTATGCTGATGGTTCTGACCTATCTGATATGTTAAGAGATGGATAAATTATAGTGCTCTGAAATTAAATGATTTATTTTGGTTGGCATCAGGATCCAACTGTAATCTTCCTTAATACCAGTGGTGGAATGCGCTTATCTGGCTGTGATTAGAATTTAGACACCAAGCTACTGATACCTGTTTTTCGAACATTTTGATTGGATTTGGGGCACTAAGTGTTTTCAGGTATAAATTGGCATTTTTGGCAGAATTGGTAGAATTGGGGCTATTTTATCTTATTTTCTTTTCCCTGTTCATTCCACTATGGGAATATGCTGCACGGTTTGATTCACAAGCCACTATTTAAACACACTTTTGCAGAACTCAATGCTTTTCTCATGGCGCTAAGATTGCATTTTGCTGCTGCTTTTTTTTGTTTTTTTGTTTCACCTGCCTTTATAGACTCTTTTGTTGATTCAAATCATATTACTTTCTGAGTTACTCTATTGATTGAACTTCAAATTTTAAGGGTTCACTTCCTTGTATGCTTACTGTTGTATTCCTCTTATCTTGAGGAGTCTATTTAGGAGCAATGGCTTATTAGGTGGTTTTATGAAAGGCACTTTGTGTGAGGACAAGTTGAGTAGCGAGAAGTCACAAGCACTTGATTGCACACTATTGTCAATGTTGAGGATTGGTCTGACCTAGATTGCGCAGAAGTGGCAACTTCACGATGGATTGGGAATTGACCGGATAGGGA
Organism: Cibotium barometz; assembly: GCF_041138505.1. Lineage (NCBI taxonomy): Eukaryota > Viridiplantae > Streptophyta > Polypodiopsida > Cyatheales > Cibotiaceae > Cibotium > Cibotium barometz. Next base: position 36,309,085 of record NC_141090.1, on the reverse strand, counting down.
CACCATGTTCTTTAAGTGTAACAAGTAGCCTTTTTTAAGGACCTTAAAGGTCCTTGTTGCCTTGTCTTGTAACCCTCCTCTTTGCTTTACCCTTGGACATGTTGGAAATTCTTTTATATAAAGATTTTCAAAGACTTAGTTTTATCGCTAAGGAAAATCTAAACAAACTTCATGATTTCGACAAAGGTCCTATCAGATGGTCTTCCTTAAATATATTGGTAAATATTCACATCATGTTTAACAATATAAATATGTTTTATTGTCTAAGGCACCTTAGAGCTAAGCATCTTTGTTAAACTTTCCTCTTAAGTCCTATTCATATGTCACAAGTAATTTATGTAATTTATAACATAAATTTGTTCCATGCTTTGTTCATCAAACTTAAGCAAGAAAGGTTTTGAAACCTTTGTTTATGGCCATAGCTAATTTTGGTTTTTAATCTTTTTTGTTGTAAAAAAAAACACAGTTTTCACACTCTAAAGAATTTTTATGAAACAGCTTGGGCTTGTGAACTTTTTTTAAGAAACTCTACATAAATTTTTTTTTTCAAAATGACAATTAAAGCTATGAAGCATGTTGCAAGGCTCAAGCTTGGGTTTCAAAATAGACATTTCCCACTTTAAGAGCAACAAGCAAAAGAGGCAAGCATCCATAGCTTTTTCCAATAACACTTTTCATTGGATCCTTTCGGTCGAAGAAGTAGTATTATATGATCTTTATTCTAGCTTCTTCCATGAGCATCTTTGAGCATCCATAGCTTTTTCCAGTAACACTTTTCAATGGATCCTTTTTGGTCAAAGAAGTAGTATTATATGATCTTTATTCTAGCTTCTTCCATGAGCATCTTTGACTTTGCTCAATAAGTTTCTTTTCAATCTTTGAGTAGTTTTTTGAGATGGTGAGAAGTGGACTCAATTGGAGTAGGTGCTCTTTATTAAATTTCTACCATTTTATTAAAAAAATCACAAAAAGGTGCCACTACTCTCATTCTTCTTACGGGGTTGAGAGTGACATAATATATACTTTTGAGAATGTTGAGCCTTTTTGCATGTGCTACATGTATTGTAGAATTTAGAAGGAACTCTATGAAATAATATTTGGAAGCTTCTTGAACAACAAGTGTAGATATTGTAAGAGGTTACAATGCATGGTGCTTACAAGAGAACACCATAAGAAGTCAGCTCTTCCACATCACAACAAGTGTAGATATTGTAAGAGGTTACAATGCATGGTGCTTACAAGAGAACACTCATAAGAAGTCAGATCTTCCACATCACAAAACTTTAAAACTCAAGTTATACACTAACAGAGATAGAGAAGAATATTGTATTACTGATAGGATACAATAGATGGCAAATCCCCGCACTAGTGTGCTCCTGTGAAGGAAGCTTCGATCATTGATCTAAAACTGCTAAGATGAGATACAATAGTATTACTGATAGGATACAATAGATGGCAAATCCTTGCACTAGTGTGCTCCTGTGAAGGAAGCTTCGATCATTGATCTAAAACTGCGAAGATGGAGGGTTGTATGCTAGTAGAACCTAGGGAGTAAACTCACAATGATGACTTATAAACTATGTGGAGAAGGGCCTGGCCGTGTATCTATATAGGCTTATATATGCGGGGCGGCCATGACATAATCTCGTAGGTCCACGTTCATAGTCAGTGCCACCATCCATGGTGTAGACTCAACCCGTAAAGATAAACTAGACAACAGTATCCCCACCTCCCACGGCCATCCGGGCTCATCTTGGGCCTTGCAATGTTAGGACAAGATGTCCAAGAGTAAAGTCTGCCTACTCTATGCGTGGATCGTTATAAGATAATGGTCCCGTGTAGCATGTAGCCTATTTGTGAGTGTGCCAACTCTAACCTAAGCCGTCTCTAAACCATCTAGCATCATAGGTCACCTTCACATGTGATACCGGGATACTGCTCAAACATGGCTGCTACTCATAATGGGGGCTGTATAAACATGAGCTAGTCGGTGCCTTGACAATATCATATAAGGGTGGAGCATTAATATCTAGCATCCCCGCTCAATGTCCACCCGAATAATGTGAAGTACCTCTTTGGTCGGATGCCAAGTCAATGAAGATGCCGCTCCATCTAATGTGATGATAAATCTCAATGTGTTTCATGCAAGCATGAAACATAGGATCCCAAGCAACAACCATGCAACTTTGGTTCTCACATTGCAATGTTGTAGGCTACTTTTGCCGCTCTCATATCCTATAGAATCCTCCTTAGCCATAATGCCTCACATGATATAAAGCATGCAACTTTGTACTCAACCTCTAATGATGAGAGTGCAAGATTGGGCTTACTAATCCAAGAAATGCATCTTGAACCGAGAGAAAAACAATACCTGGTTTACTGAATCACCCGCCCAATTTGAGTCACAAAAGCCACTGAGGGTCTTGTCCGCAGCATAGGTGATGTTGTATACCTAAGTACCTTGGATGTATCAAAACACCTCCATACTTGCTTTCCAATGATTCTCTCGAGGCTTGTTGGAGAACTTGCTCAAAACACAAGATGGAGTCATATTCTAGTGCATGGCTACCATCCACTTTGGATCCCCTTGTGCTTCAATAAAGGTGTTAGGCTCCTAAATCTTGAGTACCTCTATCATAAGAGCAAAACTCACAAGATTCTCCTGAGCCCTAATTTGCTCCTCCAACCTTCTAGATCAATGAACATTTTGAGGCACATCCTTCCTTGATGGCCGAAGGTCTACTCCTTCCAAAACTTACATGTACCACTTAGGGAATGGCTTATCTTTTTGTGGCACAGCATGCTTTTATTCTTCATCTTCAAAATCCATGTCCATAGGAAATGTACATGCCCTTGTTCTTCATCTTTATCCACGTCCATAGGAAATGAGGCAGCTACCCTGCATCTGAATGCCCATGTCCATAGGAAATGTACATGCCCTTGTTCTTCATCTTTATCCACGTCCATAGGAAATGGGACAGCATGCTACCCTCCATCAGAATGCATGTGTTGCATGTGGAGGGGTTGTGTTGCTTTGATGATTTCCCTATTGCATGATGAAGAAGAAGGAAGCTCTTCCTCCATCCAACATAGTTGTTCTTGGAATACCACATCACGGCTCACTATGATCTTCTTTGTATGAGGGTCATAGAGCCGATATCTCTTTGAATCCATGCTGTAATCCAAGAAGATGGATTTATGGCTTTTGGCATCTAATTTGGTCCTCTCAACATTTGGAACATGTACATAACATTCGCACCCAAAAAACTTTCACGTGTACAACTGAAGGTTTCTCGTCCAACTAGGCCTATAAACAGAGTCATCCCTTTGACAACCTTTGTTTTCACGTGTACAACTGAAGGTTTCTCGTCCAACTAGGCTTATAAACAGAGTCATCCCTTTGACAACCTTTGTTTGCACTCTTTTTAAGAATGTACATAGCTATGTTAACTTCCTCAGCCTAGAAGGATTTAGATAGATTCCTCCCACCATTAAGCATACTCCTTGCCATCTCAATAATAACATGATTCTTGTGCTCTGCAATAACAAAGTCATCCCTTTGATAGCATTTGTTGAACTTTTGCTAAGAATGTACACAGCTGTGTTAACTTCCTCAGTCCAAAAGGATTTAGGTAGAATCTTGCCATTAAGCATACTCGTGGCCATCTTAAAAATAGCACGATTCTTATGCTCTGCAATACCATTTTGCTGTGGAGTGCGAGCAATAGTGAGCTAATGCCTCTTTCTTGCAGAAACTTATTAGACATGAATTCTTTCTAAAACGTCATGTATGAGCTGAAGAGGAGTCGGCCCTAAAACTAGCCTCTTGTGGAAAGGGTTTTTGGTGCTACTTACCCATCATGAAAACTTCACATACATCTAGACTATCATAAATTTACTCAATTCGGTCTGGATTGCCGACAAAAGCTCATATTAGTTGTTCTTCTGAATGCCCTTTACAATGACCTTATCATCTCCATCAAGAATGAATGCACCACTCTTGTTGAAGTGAACTCGTAAGTCACAAGACAAAAAGGAGGTTTCTTTTCATATCTAAAACCCAACAACATTTGAGACTTTTTGTACAACCTTCTTTGGACATAAGTGAAATAGTTCTTGAACCTTTATCTCCCATAGGATTTAGGAAGGAATACCAATCCTTGTGGTCATGTGCCTTAAAGCCGCACTATTGGTGATCCAAGAATCATCATGTGCTGCAACTTTAGCTGTCTCACACTTCTTCAATAGCAACAAATGGCTCATTATTATTAACATCAAAACATCATCCACGTGATTTTCCCATCAATGCTAACTTATTTCTAATCATTTCCCAACCTCTAACACATTTTACATTTTTGATGTTTTTCCCGTTCTAAAAATGTAACTTGCTTACATTATTTAAACCTTGTTCTACACTTGTACCACCCTGGTTACATTGTTTTAATGTCGTTCATCAAAGGCAAATGTTATTCCCTCAACCTTATAATACTTCTTCGAACTTCGATAGGCACTTATCCTTGACTAATGATACAAGCTTCATTAATTCATTCCCCTGGGCCTAAAGTTTTAATTTGTGGTCACTAGGGATGAGATATGAAGGGTCACTATATGTCATACACACCCTTTCACATGAAATGGGAGTTATGGCACATGTAATTCATGCGTTTTGGTCATTCTTGAATGTGATTGAGTGAGGAATAAGAAGGCTGCGTAATTGAAGTAAATCTAGGGAACAATGAATAAGAAGGCTATATTCTTTTTGTTAATTGTTTAACGAAGGAAATCTGTGGGAGGGTAAATAATGAATAAGAAGGCTGTGTAATTGTGGTTCATTCTTTGATTCTATCTATCATTATAATATTCTCTTGATTGGTTGTTGGTAATAAAATATATTTTCTTACAAGAACATTTCTTAATAAAATATTACTAGTGGCATCAAAGCTTTTATCGTGGATGGGCAAGTGGGTTTTTGCCTTCACTCATCAAGCCAACTTCGTAAGTCGCCGGGGCGGAAGCCTTATGCCCCATTTGTACAAATGTGACATAGTACCCCCTATCAATTGTACAAATATATATACCAAAGGAATGGTTGTAAATGATTGAAAACTTGAATTTAAAAACTAAAACAACAAAAACCCAAAATGCCCTACATGTGCACAGACTCTAAACACGCCTACTCGCATGTGCACAATATTAAAACACACACACACACACACACACACACACACACACACACACACACACACACCCCTCTAAAAAAATAAACCCCCCCACATTAACACACAACCTTACATATACAAACCTGCATGTGCACACTCTCTGAACACACCTACCCACATGTGCACACTCTCTAAACACATCTACTCACACGTACACAATGTTGAAATACAAGCCTTATCAAAGTACAATAGAAACAACCTCTTACAAAGGGATCTTGTATTTGTGTGAATGAACACATTTTAAGGACTCAAGCATAATATCTAGAGATTATATGATAGCTTGACCTACACATTGATGTCACATCCTATACTTCTAAAGGTGAAAAAGCAAAGTACTTGTTTAAAGTAATACAATCAATAAGTCATTGACTCATGTAACTCTCTCTCTCTCTCTCTCTCTCTCTCTCTCTCTCTCTCTCTCTCTCTCGTGTATTCTAAAACTCTCTTCTTTAAGCTTTTATTGTCTATGCTTTAGCTTTAGCCATATCAACACCCATATCCTAGCAGCTCAAGCTCCATGATTACCAACATGGTATTAGAGCGTTGTACACTCTCTCCACTGCCTAATATGATGTTGCGCTACTGCTCTGGACTCTGTTTTGTTGTTCGTTTGCTGACTTGCTGCTATAGCTCCTGCTACTCATTTAACCATCAACATACTGTACCAACGAGCTGCTACTACTGATAATTCTCACATCATAGTTACCGACCAACAAATCTGAGGACGAAGGGATTTTAACTATTTTTATAAAAATCTTGCTAAATCAGAGCATTAAACCCTAATACTTAATCAATTTTTAAAATTGAGGGTGCATTGCTTGCACAAAGATGTCACTATAGCCTTCTATAACATCATTATTCAAAAACCCTAAATTTTGAAACCTTAACTTTTAAAAACCCTAATTTTTTAGGCATTCTCTGTAAAAGGGACTAGACATTGGCATTGGATTTCATCCTTTGTTAACGACCTTCCGGTCATTTTGCCAAATATGGATTCCCAAATACTCATTTGAGAAGTTTGATGGATAAAACTTTAATACATGGCAAACAAAACTGAAATTCAGCCTCATGAGATGAGAGAAGATCTTTAGCCTTTTATCAAGAGTGAAGATAAGATGTCTGAAGATGAAGATGTAGCACAAAAGTCTTGGAAACTAAGGGATTAAAGAGCCTTTGGCCTAATAGCCCTTGTCCTCTGACAATTACAGATCTCTCACCATCTAAAGAGGCCTATGAAGCGATGGAAAATCTCTTTAGAGCTCAAGGTAAGAACTTTAAAGTTTCATTCTACACATGAGTTCTATAGACTTATCCTACAACCACCAACCACATGAGATTGAGTTCTATACACTTATCCTACAACCACATGACATCGGTGCTCATATGAACAAAATGAAGTCCCTCATGAACCAGCTTGCTACTCTCAAAGCTAAAGTGGAGGAGAATGTGGCCATAGCCGTTCTAATCAAATCAATGCCAGATGACCTCTATGGAAACCTCATCACCACATTGAAGAACTTGCCCAATCTTCTTACCTTAGAAGGGGTCATAACCTCCTTCAAGGAAGAGGAGAAGAAGATGAACAAAGTAGAAGGGGACAACTCCTTCTTCACAAAGAAGAACTTCTCGGGGAAAAAATGTTCTATTTGTGTAGAAATAACCATGTAGAGAAGGATTGCTATAGGAAGAACCTTTGTAAACATTGTGGGAAAATCAACATCAAATGAGAAGAATTGCTTTCACAAGAAAGTAGAGGGCAATAGAAGAAATTTGCAAAGAAGATGCAAACTTTGTAGAGTATGAAGACTCTTCGGCCTTTTAATGGTTTATAACAAAATGGCTATAATATCAGAACCACACTCCAAGGACTGCTGAAATAGACTTTCAAAGAAACTATATCATAAGCATAGATTTATCCAAATGAAGTGTGTAGTAGGATAAAACGCTTAGAGGGGGGTGTTGAAATACAAGCCGTATCAAAGTACAATAGATTTGTGTGTGAACAACCTTTTACAAAGGACTCTTGTATTTGTGCATGTGAACACACTCTTAAGGACTTAAGCATAATATCTAGATATTATATGATAGCTTGACCTAAGTAGTGATGTCACATCGTATGCCTCTAAAGCTATAAAAGCAATGTACTTGTTTGAAGTAATACAATCAACAATCCCATCATTGACTCGTACAAGTCTCTCTCTCTCTCTCTCTCTAGAGAGAGAGAGAGAGAGAGAGAGAGAGAGAGAGAGGTTTGGGTGAAGTGAGAGGCATGCTGCATAGAGATGTGCCACCATTAGGTGGAATGGCGACATAGAGAAGGTGGACAAAAAGAGAGGGAGGTGGTAGTTTTATGGAAGGGGGAAACAACTAGTTGGATAGTGTACTTCCATCATATGGTTTATATGCGTGTTATAAGGTGATGTGTCACCCCCTAATATAGAGAAACAAAACTCTTACACATAGCTAACTTATGAAACATGTTCAACACCACATTGGCATGACTAGTGAACACTTGTCTTTTGTCCTCTTTATTGGTTGAAGACGTCTATCCCATGCAATGGAGTTGTACACTTCATGTTTTCAGTTTTCAAAACGTTGATCATTTTATTCATAATTTATTAGCAAACTGAGCATATTTTTGGACACCAACAAAATCGTCTTCCGTTCTTTCTCTGTGTGTGTGTGTGTGAGAGAGAGAGAGAGAGAGAGAGAGAGAGAGAGAGAGAGTATGTTGTATATGTGTTTACATACTATCCGTACACAACTATACAAAAACTACCCATATATAGTTGTTTATACAAACTATGAAAAAACAACTATACATATACATACATACATATATATATATATATATTATATAGTTGTTTCCATATATGATATAATATCTTATATCATTATATATATACATACATACATATAACAAAAACAATTTAATTAGGTATATACACATAGTATCTATACACATGTACTTACACGTGACACTCTCTCTGCCCCTGCCCCCCCCCCCCCCCCCCCCCCCCCCCCCCCCCCCCCCCCCCCTCTCTCTCTCTCTCTTTCACACACGCGCACACACACACACACAAGGGAAGTCGTACTGCAGCTAGGTTAATTCTCTTGTAGAGCCATCTCTTTCACTGCTCTTGCGCGCCTGATAGAGTGTGCAGCTGAAAGTTCGGCACTAGAACATGACGAGGATCACGAGTCTCGACGAATTTCTGCAAGTGCATGGAGTGCTGCTCGCATCTGCTGGTCTCCCTGCATCTCTCCACGAGCAGTTGTTCCAGAAGCTTAGTGCCGAAGAGTTTGACGGCGGGAACTTTTTCGAAATCGACGTCTGCGAAAATGGGAGGCAACGAAGGCTTTTGCTATCTTCCCAAGGTCTGGCCAAGCACTCGCAAGTGTTTCTCATCGACCATGCCTGGTCATTTCGTCTCATAGATGCCCGGAATCAGGTATGCATGAATGTGTATGTGTGTGTACTTGTATGAATGTATGTTTGTGTGTGCGTATATGAGAGAGAGAGAGAGAGAGAGAGAGAGAGAGAGAGAGAGAGGGGTACATGATGACAATGCGTGGTCATACAATGATAACATCCTCCTCTAGAATAAAACGCAAAGCAGCCAGAGTTGTGAGAGGGCAATAGAAACAGATGCACAAAAGAAGTGAAACACTGGAACTCTGAGAGAGAGTGAGAGGGAGAAAACGCTGATGAAGCTGAATACAACCGCTTGAGTCAGGAAGTGGGCTCTGTGTGCAGAAGGCAGGGGTGGAAAACACTCAAAACTGATCCATCAGAATGATGGGGGGCAGTGCCTATAAATAGGCTAGGTGGAAGCCGAAGAGTCGGGAAGCCGAAGAGTTGGGAGTTGAAGAGTCGGCCATTTTCCTACTCTCACAACACAGGAGATGAAAATGATGGAAGTCATGCTAACACCCCTCGCAGATCCTGAGTGAGGAACAAGGCCTAAGGAGCTGGAGTGTGAGGCGATAGAAGGGTGAGGACGAGATTTGGTGAACAACTCTGCAACATTGTTTGTGTTGTCGAATAGTATGTCAGGTCGATCTTCTCTGATGCAATCTTATCTCGTATAAAATGCTACTGGATCTCAATGTGCTTGGTCCTTGCATGAAAAATGGGATTCCGTGCCATTGCCAAACAACTCTGGTTGTTGCATCTGATGATGGTAGGATTCTTTGGAAGAAACCCAATCTCCCCGAATAAAGCCGCAACCAAATCGCCTCACAGGTAGCTGAACAAGCTGCACTATACTCTGCCTTTGTAGAAGACATTGCAATAGTAGGCTGCTTCTTACTACTCCATGAAATAGCTTCGGATCCAAGAGTGAAACACTATCTTGTTGTAGACCTCGTGGTGTCTGGATCACCTGCCCAATTAGATCACTACATCCTTGCAAACTGATTTGATTTTGTCCTCTATTATCAACTTGGCCAAAGAAGGTGCTGCGATCTGGAGTACCATGAAGATATCTCAAGATGTGAAGGGCACCAAACCAAAGGGATTTCAGAGGTGTTTGCATGAAGAAACTTAATATACCAACTGGAAAGTTGAGATCTAGGTGGGTATTTAACAACCAGATTAAGGAACCCACAAGCTTTCTGTACAAAGAAGCATCAACCAGGTTTGTACCATCACTGACAGTAAGTCGAGATCTCGGATCCATGGGTGTTGACATGGGCTTGCAAGTGCTCATTTGAAAAGACTCTTAAAACTTCTTGGACATACCTTTGTTGAGAGAGAAAGATATCTGTCTCGGTCTCAAAGATCCTGCATTTTCTTGATTTGCTCCCTCATGGTCTTGGATTTTGAAGAGTCCAATTTGTTGAGTTGTACCACAAGAGAAGCTCGCTTCATGGGAGTCCGATGGTCATAGAGATCTCCGAGATGCGTCCAAATGGAAAAGGCTGACGTCTCGTGTTTGATGTGAGAGGAATGCATTTTTGTAGTTGAGAAAGAGGAAAGAATGAGCCCGAGCATTGAGCTTGTCCCATATGAGGGCTTCCTTCTTTCGTTCTTCCTCCTCGTCGCCATTGAGATCTGCCTCGGCCGGATTCGGTCGAGGAGTTGTGAGAATCTCTGCTAAATCATAAGGCTCGAGAATAGACTCAATCTTCATCTTCCAAACGTCGAAGTTTGTCCCGTCCCGTGTCACATGCACTCTGCATTGTAGTGCATGGTGACAAGATGGCTCATCATCAGTGCAACACTGTATAGCAGGAGAACCCTTTAGGATTTGATATTTGTTGTATGCCGTGACCCTGTTGTAATCCTTAGTCTAGGATATGTCAGGCACGAGCTACGTAGGTCATTCCTCAGCCTTAGAGAGTCAGTCAGTTAGTCAAAGTTTCTTAACCCACTTGGAGAGAATCATTCATGCATATAGAAGTCATAGAAGCCTTAGAGTTTGCAGTAGGACATGTTTGCATTTTGCATAGCTTCATCCCATGTGCATGTGGACCACCTAGACCATTGCAAAAGCCTTAGGATATCATCCAGTATTTTATCCGAATTATTTGGCATTTTTTCCATATTTTCCAGCATTTAATACCATCATTATTCTATTTATTCCTTTAGCAAGTCATGTAGCATCTTATGCTACAGTCGGCCAGCATTTATAGGCAGCCGACCCATATAAATAGCCATCGCTTGCATCTCATTCATTCATCTCAGCATTCAGCAGTTGGCTCATCATCAATTCACCCTACAGCAAGTAGATCTCATCATTCATCATCGTTTGGAGCAAGCATTTCAGTCCTACAGCACTAGGAGCATCATCGCTTGTACCATCAGCCTTTCAGCAAAACACAGCACCATTCAGCATTCAGCCACTTCAAAGCTCAGCGTTTTCAGCATTCATCCATTCATCGTTTTGCTACAGCCCTTCCGGTGAAGGTAAAACGCATTCATACAATCATTTTCAGCATTCATTCACAGCGTAGAACAGTCCCAATCAGCCCCATCTCTCAGCCTCAGATTTGTAGCCTTCCTACATTCCATTGGAAGAGTGCATAGGCTTGAGATCGGTCATCATTGGTGCTTCTACAGCCATGTACAGTTCAGCCCGACTCTTGGTCTTTCAAAGATCTTGCGTTTGGCTTATCTACAGTCCCAAGTCAGTCCCTCATGAAGGCCTTGGGCTGTTAGGGTTAGGGTTTGGAGGTACAGCAAACACAAGCGTGGAGAAGGAGAGAGAGAACACGACTCTTGTGTGTATTCAGATAATGATATGAAGTACAATAGCCACATAATAAAGTGACCTAAAAAGATGTGTTCACATGTCTGGCCATAAAATATGCCGAGTGGACCAAAACACTTATAAACTGTTTATAAGTGTAACTAAGCTAAACTGGGGGAAAAAACCTCCACTAACTGAAGTAAAAAGTGCCCCAGTAATCTACTGATGATCACTAGCACTCCTCTGGGTGCATACACAGCATAAAACCCAACAAACCCCCTTGGAGTGATATGTGATCATTGTACATCATCCACCAAAAGGAAACAAATTCAAAGCAGTGCGGAATGCTTCAAATTTCGGACGTGGTAATGCCTTGGTGAAGATGTCTGCCACATTCTGATCTGTAGGACAGTAGATCAGACTGATATCACCTGCCTGGAGTCTCTCCCGAACAAAATGATAGTGAATCTCAATGTGTTTCGTGCGAGCATGAAACACAGGATTCCTGGCCACAGCAATGGCACTCTGACTATCAGTATAGATAGGTGTAGGCTCCTCCACTGAAATATCCATATCAGTCATGAGACGACGCAGCCAAACACACTCAACAGTAGTAGTGTAGGCTGCTCTGTACTCTGCCTCTCACAAGACGAAGTGGCCACTGTGGTCTGTTTCTTTGTTAGCCAAGAAATGCATGAAGAGCCAAGAAAGAAACAATTTCCACTAGTGGAATGTCTGGTATCAAAATCACCAGCCCAATCTGAATCACTGTAAGCGTATAACTGCATGTCACCCCCCTCAGGATAAAGCAATCCAAGAGACAAGGTACCCTGCAAATATCGGAATACACGCTTCACAGCTTGCCAATGTGACAACCGCGGACTGTGCATGAATCTGCTCAACTGAGAGACTGCATACTGAATATCTGGCCGTGTGGTACACAAGTAAATAAGGCACCCAACAGCCTGAGCATATATAGTGGCATCAAAGGAAATACTGTCATCTTGTAGTGACAGTTTCATCCCTGGCTCCATAGGAGTGCTAATAGGCTTGCAATCCTGAAATTTAAACTTCTCCAGAAGTTTAGCAACATACCAAGATTGCAACAACCCAATGCCTCTGTTATCCTGCACAAACTGTATGTCCAAATAGTAGTGTACAAGCCCCAAATCAGACATGTCAAATGTCTGTTGCAGTATCTCTTTAAAAGCTGCAATTTTGTCATCATTAGATCCCATGAGCAAGAGATCATCTACATAAAGACTGATGACCAGCAGATCTGTCTCTTCTTTCTCTACATACAAGGTGGCTTCTGATGGACTGTTCACAAATCCTTGAGTGAGTAGGAAAGCATCTATCTTTGCATACCAAGCTCGTGGAGCTTGTTTCAAACCATACAAGGCCTTTTTCAGCTTGCATACTTTCCCTTCATGACCATGTTCTGCAAAACCTATGGGCTGATATACATAAACTTCCTCCTCGAGGTCCCCATGTAGGAAAGCAGTCTTTATGTCCAACTGGTGAACAACCCAACCACGATGTGCAGCCAATGCAATGACACACCTAAGTGTCGACATACGGGATGTAGGAGCAAATGTCTCCTCATAATCAATGCCCTTCTTCTGTGCATAGCCCTTTGCAACTAGACGGGCTTTGTACCTGTCAATGGATCCATCTGCATGTCTTTTCAACTTATAGACCCACTTAGTACCAATTGCTTTCTTGCCTTTGGGCAGATCAACCAAATCCCATGTTTGATTCCTTTTAATAGAATCAAGCTCATTCTGCATGGCTTTGTTCCAATGCACATTGTCTCGTGCATCCACAAATGAATCAGGCTCATCATCATCCTGTAAACTGGCTGCCATAACCATATTCAAATCCATGATGTGTGCATGCTCATTGGTCCGTGTCTCCCTACGAGTACGACCAGCAAGAGGACCCTCTAGATGGCTGTCCTGTAATGTCCTCAAATACCATCTAGGTATGTGTCTGACCTGTGGTGCCTGCTACCCCATATTTGGTTCAGCTTCTGGCTCAATTTGCTGCTGAATTTCTGCACCACCTTCATCACTTGCTGGCTGTCCTGTACCCTCATGAGTTGGATCACCAACTGTGGAATGAAACTCCATAGGTAGTAGACCTTCAAACACATCATTTTCAGCCTGATTTGCATCATAACCAGCCATGGATGTTTCTGATTTTTCATCAAAAATCACATCCCGACTAGTGAATATCTTCTTGGATAGTGGGTCATATAACCGGTAGCCCTTGCTCTCACGGCTATACCCAACAAAAATGCATTTTGTGGCTTTATCATCCAACTTCCTCCTCAACTCTTTGGGTATGTGTGCATATGCAAGACACCCAAAGATACGAAAGCTTGCGGCCATGCCAAGCCTCAAAAGGAGTAATGGAAACCAATGCCTTTGTGGGACATCGATTCAAAATATGACAAGCACACATGACAGCTTCCACCCAAAAGATATGTGGTAGCCTCTTTGCCTTTAGCATACATTTGGCCATCTCCATGAGTGACCGATTCTTCCTTTCTGCAACCCCATTCTGCTGTGGAGTATAAGGAGTAGTATACTGATGTTTTATACCTCTACTCTCAAGAAAGGAATTCAACATGTGATATATATTCCCCCCCTCGGTCAGAACGGTGAGTCTTAACCTTGCATCCTGACTCTGTTTCAGCAAGTGCTACAAAGGCCAAAAATGCATCATATACCTGTGATTTCTGTGTCAAAGGATAGACCCAGCATATACGAGGGAAGTCATCAATAAATGTAGCAAAATAGAAGCAACCACCTAATGACTTCGTCTGCATGGGACCACAAAGATCACTGTGTATAAGCTGCAACTTTGTAGTTGCTCGTAGAGCCTGATCACGTGGGAAGGAAAACCTATGCATTTTTCCCAAAATACATCCTTCACAAATGTGATCTGGAGGCTTCTCCATGAGAGGTAGGTCTGTAAACATGTTATGTCGCTGCATAAGCATAAGACTACCAAAATTTACATGCCCCATGCGAGCATGCCATAACTCCGCATCAACCATAGCTGGAGTAAGAGTGAATGCATTATAAGCAGACTGATTCACTGGCTGAAATGCATCCAACTGATAAAGTCCATGACATAATGTACCAGTAAGCATCAAGGTCAAAGCATTAGCTTTGTCTCTAACCATGCATTTATCATCATCAACGTGGACTTGCATACCACAATGTGCCAAAGAAGAAATGGACAACAAATTCTTCTTTATCCCTGGTACATATAAGGCATCTGTAAGGCGAAGAATAGAGCCATCAATGGCTGTGAGCTGAATCTCCCCAATGCCACGAACTGGATATGAAGCATTGTTGGCACACTGAACAGTTTTGCCAACAGGGGCAGGGCCTACATGACAAAACAAATCCCTGCGAGATGTGATATGCTTTGAGGCACCACTATCAAAATACCAAGTACATGCATGCTCTGTCATACTGAGTGCCTGTGAAGACCAAGAGGCATCATAGCTGCATGTATAGAAACAGTAATCCCTGTCCTCAACAAAAGAAGCAGTCTCTGGAGGAGCTTTAGAGGCATCATTTACAGACATCCCAGATTCTTTTGCCTTCTCTTTGGCAATCCTCTTTCTACACTCTGTGATGTAGTGACCTGGCTTCTTACAGTAATGACATTTGCCCTTTTTCTTGGGCTGTCCATCACCTTTCTTGGTATCCTGAGATGAACCACCATCACCTGAATTCTGATTTGAACTCTTTGGCTGAGTTTTTCCTTTCCCCTTTTGACCTGTAGTAAATGCTTGTTCAGCACTTGTGTTCATATTCATATTCTTCCTCATTTGCTCTTCTTGTAGCAAGAGAGCAACAAGTTCCTGATACTTAAGGGGTTCAGCAGCATTCCTCATGCTGAGGTTCAAAGAGGTATGAAAAGCCAAGTAAGATCTTGGCAAAGAGTGCAAGATGGTGGACACAAGCTGTGTCTCAGGAATAATCTCATCCACATTGATGAGTTGCTCTCTCAAATCCTGCAGCTTGTTTAAGTGGCTAGATATATCATCTCCTTCATGCATTTTTTGATTTTCAAGCTCTCTCTTCAAAAACGAGATCCGAGCCTCATTACGAGCAGCATACATCTGCTCCAAAGTCACCCATGCATTCTGTGAAGAGCCAGATGAACGAATATGAGGTATAATAGACCTCTGTACTGACAATGCAATGAGTGACAAGGCTTGTGCATCCCTGGCATCCCATGTCTTCTGAGCATTTGTTCTTTGAATAGGCAATGGCTGACCTGTAGCCTGTACCTGTTGTCCTCGTCCACGAGCACCCCCTTGGGGAGGAGTCTCTGGAGCCAATGGACCTGGACGTGGTTCATCACCACTAACAAAATCCCAAAGACCTTTTGCCACAAGCACATTTTTCAGCATAAAACTCCACAAGGAGTAGTTCGTGCCGTCCAATTTGTCTTCCTTAGACAAATACGTGAATACATCACTCTGCTGTTGATTTGCCATTAAGCCTATGCACAATGTTGTACCTGTGTATCAAAAAAAAACCCAATAGCAAGAACCCTGAAAGCAACTGTACTCCACTGAATACAGTTCACCCAAATATGCCTGCACTCTCAATCCTCTGAATGTGCAACACAATGCACCACTGACTGAGTAGAGCAGCACAAATGGCTTACACAGTGCCAAAATGCCCAAAAATGCCCAAAATTACTGCACCCAAAACCTTGCAAGAAACCTGTGGAGTTTTCTTTGCAAGAAAGTCTGCCTGTATTTGCCTGTAGATTTTCACAGAGAAAATAAAAATGCCCAATATTCAAAACTTGTAATGCTTACCACATTTGTACTGAGTAGGTTGTGGTAGTTTTAATGAACAAGTAGAGTTGACTGTGCTGTGCAGGTACAGAAGCTGGGCGAGCAGGTACAGTACGGAAGCTGGAGGCGAAACTGCAGTCGAATGCACAGCAGGTACAGTCGAAGCAGTACTGTACGGAAGCTTTAGTCGAATGTACAGCAGGTATAGTCGATTGGTACAGAAGCAGGTACGCATCACTGAATGATGTACGGCTGTCTGCGCAGGTTTGTACGGAGGACTGTACGGAGCAGAGCGACCAGGTACACAGCAGGTACACGTCAGCTACAGTCGACTGTATGCAGGTACAGTACGGTACTGAAGGGCGGCGCTGACTTGTACGGAAGCACAGGTGTATGGAAACAGTACAGTAGCTGCTGTCGGCGAATTGGTACGAAAGGCTGCAGTGTACGGGCTGTTGCTGGCAAGGCTGTACGGTCGGTGCAGTACGGACAGTACGAAAGGCTGCAGTGTACGGGCAGGGCAAGGGCAGGCCGACCTGGAGGCTCTGATACCAAATGAAGGCCTTGGGCTGTTAGGGTTAGGGTTTGGAGGTACAGCAAACACAAGCGTGGAGACGCAGAGAGAGAACACGACTCTTGTGTGTATTCAGATAATGATATGAAGTACAATAGCCACATAATAAAGTGACCTAAAAAGATTTGTTCACATGTCCGGCCATAAAATGTGCCGGGTGGACCAAAACACTTATAAATTGTTTATAAGTGTAACTAAGCTAAACTGAGGGAAAAAACCTCCACTAACTGA
The DNA here is from genome assembly GCF_041138505.1 of Cibotium barometz. NCBI lineage: Eukaryota > Viridiplantae > Streptophyta > Polypodiopsida > Cyatheales > Cibotiaceae > Cibotium > Cibotium barometz. Next base: position 36,292,033 of record NC_141090.1, on the reverse strand, counting down.
AGTAAAAAGTGCCCCAGTAATCTACTGATGATCACTAGCACTCCTCTGGGTGCATACACAGCATAAAACCCAACACCTCAGTCATTCTCTTCAAAGATAATAAAGCAAATACTCCTAGCAATAGGAGGGGGCCCTTCAGTGGGTGATTTGGGACCCAATACGGTGTATAGTTCTCTCTCTCTCTCTCTCTCTCTCTCTCTCTCTCTCTCTCTCCCTCTAATCTCTTAAAGTTTGAAGTGCTAAAAGTGGATTGCTAAAGACTCGCGAAACTTAGGATAAAGAAGGCGGTGTGAGACTTGTGTGACAGGATCCCTTATTACGCATAATTCCGCTGCATGTTACATCCTGTAAAGATGGCAGCTTGAACACCAGAGAAGACATTGTCCCCTCTATAAAGCGACTGTTTGCTGAAACTTCAGGTGTAGGAGAGGTTTCTGACACAAAGATGGCTGGAAACAGCAATACAAGGCTGGAAATCAGCAATGCAACTGTGAAAATTAGTGATCAAATGTCAGCAAATCAGCAAGCACCTCCTCAGCAAGTGCAAGCTAGAAAAATGCATCAGCTCTGATACCATGTCAGAGGGTAGCGGAAACAGATGGACAAAAGAAGTGAAACGTTGGAGAAGAGAGAGAGAGAGAGAGAGAGAGAGAGAGAGAGAGAACGCTGATGAATAACTTCAGAAGCTGAATACAACTGCATGAGGCAGGGAGTGGGCAACCATTGGGAGCAGTGAAGAGGCTAGATACACTAATGAAGGATGGTGTCCCTTAGTTGAGCAGCTGAGGTGAATGGTCGAACTTGAGCCCGTGCTCTAGAGTCCGACGCCTTACTAGTTTGCCCGACTTGGTTGGTCTTGCTATTGCTTCTGTGTTAAGAGAAAGAAAATAAAGAAAGTTATATTAAATGTCATCAAAACACCCAAAGGATCTATGAGACCAAAAGTGGTACAAGAGCTCCATGTGGTATTGGGCCATTGTAAAAGACTAACAAAAGTGAAACTCATACAAAAAGATAGATTAGCTGAATGTATCTGTCATGACCCTGTGAAATTGGAACAGCACAAGTGTGGGCATGGTGGTCGGTGAGCAAGATAAATTTTTAAAGATTCATACTTGGGTGTCCGGACAAAAAGGTAGCATGTGTGGACAACCCCAAGTGTGAAGGGGGACCAAGGGATTAAACTTTATAAGGTTTATAACCTTGGGTGGCCCTTAGAAAGTTTTAAAAACTTGAAGGGCCACTAGGATAATTATGGAGGGGGGGCTACTCCACTTTTAGAGTACACGCCTCCCTCTCCATCTCTCTCTCTTGCTTTTGGAAAGGAGAGTCGGCTGGCTGCGTGGAGAAGAGTCTGGTACAGGTCGCCTGAAGGAGAGCCGTACAGAACAGCATCTGTAGGTCGGCTGAAGGAGAGTCGCCTGAAGGAGAGCCGTATAGAAGAACATCTGTAGGTCGGTTGGCTGCGTGGAGAAGAGGACGTACAGGTCGCCTGAAGGGGAGCCGTACAGTACAGCAGCTGCAAGGCGACTGGTATAGGCTGGTACAGGCGGTGCAGGCCAGCTCGCATAGGCGGCGCTTCATACAGGTGGTTGCTGCAGGTTTTCTGACGCAGGCGGCTGTTGCAGGTCAACTGGTGCATGCGGTGGAGGCCAGCAGGTACAGGTGGCTGCTGGTGAGTTGGCGCAGGTCGGCTGGTGCAGAATTGTACGCTGTAGAGAGCAAAACGCAGATGTAAGAGAGAGAGAGAAGCTGTGTAACTCTGCTATATAACATAAGAAAATCTCAGAACTACAACTGGAGAGTGGGGGGGGCAAGGGGCCATTTTATAAGGCCCCAGGCTGTTGGTCTTCCAGTCTAAAATAGGCCGACAGCAGCATGTGCTCACGACCAGCATTAGAGATGCTCACGACCTGCTATGAGCCAGTCAGCTAGGTGCCTGCAGTCGGCAAGGACACCAGATCAGATTGGGTAGTAAACAGACAAGTCGGCCAACAACAGAATCAGTCGACAGCCCTCCACACCTCAGAAAAATGGAAAAAATACATGGAGAGTGAGGAAAAATGGGGAAACACCAAAAACGGCCAGGCTGTCACCAGCCTGGACATTTCCCAGTCTGAAAGGGGTCTGGTGGACTCCAGGATGTTTAAATATTTGGAAAGTACAAGCTTTGGGAATGGGGGATTATCCTAGAATACAAAGGACCACACTCCTAAAATTTAGGAGAGTTGCTATTTTTGGTTCGACTCCGATGGAAATTCTGTTCGCGTCATTACATCTAGAATTGAGGAGATACAAGAGTTGGCAAAGTGCCTATGACAGAATGTCTACCAGTTGGGATATTTTTAGAGATAAAGTTTATGGAAGGACCCATCTCTTAGATTGGGACATGTGGCAAGAAAGTGGACCAAAGTGAGACAAGTGGCCTGACACTTGTTAGAAAGTGGATCAAAGTGAGACAAGTGGCCTCACACTTGTCACTTCAGCTATTGTGTGGCTCTCCACTTGTCATTGTAGCCTTCTCTTGCCATTTTAGCTCATGGGAGGCCCAAATCTCTAAATTGGAGCCCTCTCTCTTCATTAATGGAGGCTCTCTTGCTGCACACTAGCCTCTACCACCGTTATAGGCTGCCCTAATGATGGCTACTCTCTTTCTCTCTCTCTCTTGAAGGCTGCCCATGAAGAATACCGGCTGTTGGGGACTGTTTTGGAGGCTTCCATCGTTTGGGTCCATCGGTGACGTGATAGGCTTGTAGTTCTCCATCCCAAAGGCCCAAGCAACTCATGGACATACCGTTGCTGAGAGACAAAGAACCCCCTCTGGGTCTGCTAGATCTCCAATCTCAAGAAGTTCTTGCTGTCCTGCCCCAAAAATAGTTGGTATATCTCCCTCTCAAGCTTGGCCAGGTAATCCCGTTTCTTCTCCCGCACAAGGTGTTTGAAGAGCGTTCTAGCTTGTCTGTGTGTGTGGATGCCAAGGGTGATCTCTCGCTGCAAGCGGTCACTAGTCTCACAACATTCATCATCGTACCAACCATTCTGTGGGGCCGTATGGCGAGGAGGGGTAGAAAGAGGGGGGGTATACAGGAAAACATATGCTGCTGAACCATGTAATACATCTGCCAACTCTTTCGTAAGCTCATCAAGTGGACTGCTCGGGTCAAGAGCGAACAGACCATCATATACTGCACTGCCATATACCCTAGAGGTCTCCCGAGTAAAGTGATATCTTGGGTATCTGGTATGACCAGAGGGTGGTGTGCCTCTAACATATCCACAAGTCACAGAAAATGTCAAATATGCATGGTCTGTTGCTATCCCAATGGGTCTGCCCGAAATGGAGAGATCCTGTATATCATGTATCAAGGTAGGTGAGCCCATTACGTAATCCACTGCACTAGCTCCTCCCTTTTTGTTCCAGCATGTGAGAGCATCTGAACCTGGCCAATGGGATAGCTCGCGGTACATGGGCTCATCCGTAGCATAGAGAGCTGATTGTTCCCGCCCTGTATGTGCATTAAAGTCCCCCGTTAGTAGTACATCTCCCAAGCTCGCAAATCTCATGATGTCCTCATACAGCGGCATATATGGTGATTCTCCCGGCGTAGCGTATCTGGAATGTGCCGGTGGGAAGTAGCACACTGCAATGTAAATGTCCCGAGGTCTATTTGTGCTCACTTTGATCCACATGTAGCGTGCGTCTGCACCTCTATGCATCACATGTACTCCCTCCTGTAAGTCCTCCCTTAACAGTACTGCTACCCCCCCCCTCCCCCCCCCACCTCCACTTCCTCTAGTCCCCCCTGCTATGCGTGGTTGGGGTCGACATACAGATTCCCATCTATACCCAGGAACCTCCGGTAATTCACTCCCTGCACATTGGTCTACTAAAGACCCAATGGGCCTATGAGATCAAAGTGATACAATTATGATTGTGGCATATCTCATCATGGAATGTAAGATAAAACAGAAACGAAACATAGCTATCTCACTGGGGTGATACAAAACTGTCCATGGAAACTCATCATGGAAAGAGAGATGGCTGTGTATTCAATATATTCATATGGTACGAAAGGTGTACAAATTCTGTGGCCTTTGGCCTTCCAAAAGGGGTAACCTAAGACGTAAGGGATTGACCCTTGACCTGCCCCAAAGTAGGGGTTTGATGCTCTACCAATGAACAAAGCCTTACCTTTTATAGGCCCTTGGAAGCCAAGCCATCTGGTCCATTGCTGTCAGCCACCTTCAGGCACCTTCAGTGGACACAAAAAACACATAAAAGCTGCTGACCTGAGATAAACCTCCTGCAATACTTGGCTGACTTGATCCTGGTCCATAAAGCTGCCTTCCGGTGCCCCTCAAAGGCTGTTACTGCCCTAGACTCCTATTTATCCGTTGCCGACTTCATGAATTAGCTTGGAGTTTAGTCATATCCATGCGTGTGCATACGGCATCCCCTTTTGCTAAACTTGATGACGGGATTCCAGCCTTTGACCTTGGATGACTGTCATCATTCCTTTGTCTCTCCGTGGACTCCCAAACTGGTAATCCTTCCTTCTTGGCAACCTTTTCACTGAAAACCTTGCCAAATTTTGATTCCACTCCAAATCTGATGTTGAGATTTGTGCATCTGTTCCACTTTGTCCCCTTGCCTTCTTACCCTATCCTTGATCACAAACATGAATCCTTCTTGAAACTGATTATCACCCTTATGATTATCATCCCTTGGAGTTGCTCCATAAAAGCCTTCCTTGGCAGTCCCAAATGGCTACCAACTCTTATGAAACCCCTCCCTTGGGCTTTGTTTGACACTAACCAGCTTCTTGGGGTCTTGACACATGCAAGGTACCCTTCTTGGACCTGTGCACTTCTTCTGGGGAACTTTCAGCACTTAGCATAGATGAGGGCTTGATGCTCTGATACCAATGTTACATGCGTGGAAGCTTTGTGTCTTCTTTCAGCCCTAAGCACCTTTCATAGGAACATTGTGATGCAAAACGAAAATAGAGAGAGAGAGAGAGAGAGAGAGAGAGAGAGAGAGAGAGATTAGGCATTTACTAAAGACGCAATGGGCCTATGAGACCAATGTGATACAATAATGTCCATGGTATATCTCATCATGGAATGGAAAATAAAACAGAAAGAAAACATAAACATAGCTATCTCACTGGGGTGATACAAAACTGTCCATGGAAACTCATCATGGAATACTAAGAACATTGAAACATGAGAGCAGCATCAGCTCTGAGTAGATGGTATACGACTCTCCAAAATATCAAGCATGGGGCTAACGAGTATGGCAGAGAGGTCTCCCTCAGCAATGTCACGTGGAAAGGTAGCTCAATGGGGATGGAGCATGTCCTGGCGTTAGGCACGCTGGAGTGTGGAGGCTCAGTCTGAGGTAACTCCTCTCGGGCGAGGTAGGTCCGGAGCAGCTCGTGGAGGGTCAACAAGATCCACTATATCGGTGTCCTCCACCTCCTGGGTCCGGAAGAAATTGGTGATTGTCGGCGGCTGGCGAGGGAGGGAGATGGCTGTGTATTCAGTATATTCATATGGTACAAAAAGGTGTATAGATTATGTGGCCCCAAAATCATTGGAGGTTTTTGGAGGGCCTTGGTCTATGGATAATGGGTTGGGGACAAAGTTACAGTTAAGTATCGCCTTTCATTCCGAGACAGGCTGCTAGACAGAGAGCATGAACAAGACTATGATCACGATGTTGCGGTGTTATTCTCAAGAGTATCAAACTCTTTGGGAGTTCTTGCCATTGGTGGAGCATGCCATCAATGATACAGTGTAGGCATCGACCAAGAAGACTCCCTTTGAGGTGGTATATGGTCGTTTGGTTATTAACCCGATGACCCGAGCTTTTTGTTGGGTGTTGGACTCACACACTCACACACACAAACCTGCACATTAGGATTAGGTGCAGGGTAGAGAAGCTCACACACAGAAATGAGAGAGAGAGAGAGAGAGAGCCAAAAGTGTGGTATCCACAAAATGCAAGTCAACCCTTGCATGTGTTCCACATCCATATAATATAGAAGTACAAAATATTATATGTTAGAGTGTCCTTTCACACTTGATGTCCAAGGGGAAAAACCACATGGGAAAAAGTGCCCTTGGTTAAGCCCTGTTCACACATAGCACTACCATAAGTGAGCATATGCCTACAAATCCCCCCTGTAGTGGAAGTGTGAACCTGTACAAGGTAGCAGATCACTCTCTGTATGAGAGTAAGCCCAAAGCTTTGCGGAAAGCTTCAAGCGTTTCTCGAGGTAAAGCCTTTGTGAATAGATCTGCAACGTTATCCTGTGCAGGGCAATAAGATAAACTGATCTCCCCTGCATGTAGCCTCTCTCTGACATAGTGATAATGAATCTCTATGTGCTTGGTACGTGCATGAAATACTGGATTTCGTGCCACGGCCATAGCACTCTGGCTATCAGTGAGAATGGTGGTGGGTGTCTGCTGACACTCACGAAGATCAGCCAATAGTCTCCTCAACCATACACAATCTACTGTAGCTGTAAAGACTGCCTTGTACTCAGCCTCACAAGTAGATGTAGCAACAGTGGGTTGCTTTTTACTCAACCAAGATATGCATGAGCTGCCAAGAAAAAAACAATTCCCACTGGTGGATTGCCTGGTATCATAATCACCAGCCCAATCTGAATCACTGTATGCATAAAGCTGCAAGCTGCCCCCCCTGGGATAGAACAAACCAAGATCCAGGGTACCCTTAAGATATCGAAAAATGTGTTTGACTGCTTGCCAATGCTTTGTGCCTGGGCTGTGCATGAATTTGCTCAACAAAGACACCCCAAAAGATATGTCTGGCCTCGTGTTACACAAGTAAATGAGGCATCCCACTGCCTGGCTGTAAATGCCGGCCTCAAAAGGTTCTCCATTATCATGCATAGTAAGCCGTACACCTGGTTCTACCGGAGTAGAAATGGGCTTACATTCATCCATGTGAAACCTTTTTAGCAAACTTTTTATGTACTTAGTTTGCTGCATAACAATGCCATCATCTGTATGCATAAACTGTATGCCAAGATAATAGTGTAAAGGCCCCAAATCTGACATATCAAATTCAGCTTTCAAATGAGCTTTGAAATCTGAAATTTGTGCTTTGCTTGTACCTGTAACGAGCATGTCATCTACATGACTTGAGAATATCGGCATCGGTTTTCTTCACATACAATGTGCTTTCAGCTGGACTATTCTCATAACCTTGGCTGGTTAGATGAGCATGTATCTTATCATACCAAGCTCTTGGAGCTTGTTTTAACCCATACAATGCTTTGTGCAACCTGCATACTTTATGTTCCTCACCAGGAACTACAAAACCAATGGGCTGATTTACATATACTTCCTCCTGTAAATCCCCATTTAAGAATGCAGTTTTGATATCCAATTGATGCACTTTCCATCCTTTATGGGCAGCCAATGCAATCACAGATCTTATTGTGGTCATTATCGAAGTAGGAGCAAAAGTCTCTTCATAATCTATTCCCTTTTTCTGGGAGTAGCCTTTAGCCACAAGTCTTGCTTTGTACCTGTCAATAGTACCATCAGACTTTCTTTTGATTTTGTACACCCACTTTGTTCCAATTACATGCTTGCCTTTAGGCAATTCCACAAGATCCCATGTATTGTTCTTCATGATAGAAGAAATTTCAGCTTGCATAGCTTGCAACCAATGCTCATTCTCATGTGCTTCTTCATAAGAAGAAGGCTCTTCTGAATCAAAGAGACCACCCATTGCGAATGCAGACTCCCCACGATGTACATTCAAAGCATGGCTGGAACTAGCCCTTGTTCTACCTGTGAGTGGAGCTGCAAGTTTGCTTTCTTGCAAAGTTTTCAGCAACCATCTTGGCACTGACTTGGCTGTGTCTATGGCTGTTTGCTCTTCCCATATAAGATCTTCCACTTCTTCCATAGAAGGGGGCTGAATGGCTGGCTGGTCCACATGTTCTACATGTGGATTTTCTTGTGTAGGGGCTGGCTGATCTGAATCCCCCCTAATTGCAATGGGTAAAAGTCCATCAAACATGTCCTGTATGCCTGTATCATTGCTTTTATACAAGCTGACCATGGGCTGTTCTGAATTTTCAGCAAATACCACATCTCTACTCACAAAAATCCTTCGTGTAGTTGGATTATAAAGACGGTATCCTTTGCTTTCATTGCTGTAGCCCACAAAAATGCATTTAATTGCTTTGTCATCAAGCTTTGTTCGGAGTTGTTCTGGCACATGTGCATATGCCAAACACCCAAATGTACGCATATAATCCACAGTTGGCTTTCGGCTATACCAAGCCTCAAATGGTGTTATGGTTTTCAAAGCTTTTGTTGGACACCTGTTCAACACATGAGTTGCACACATTATAGCTTCCATCCAAAATTTGTGAGGCAACTTTTGTGCTTTCACCATGCATCTTGCCATCTCCATGAGAGATCTATTTTTCCTTTCAGCTACACCATTCTGCTGCGGTGTATAAGGCACAATACATTGGTGTTTGATGCCCTTTTGAAGCATATAATCCTTGAATGCATTTGACATGTATTCTCCACCTCTATCTGAGCGGAGTGTTTGGACTTTACATCCACACATATTTTCAGCCATTGCTACAAAGTGTCGAAAGCATGTAAACACATCTGCTTTCGCTTTCAAAGGGTAAGCCCAAGCAAACCTGGAGTAGTCATCAATGAATGTGACAAAGTAAAGATGCCCCCCTATGGATGGTGTCCGCATTGGACCACATACATCACTATGTATGAGCTGTAATTTACTTTCAGCTCTAACAGCTCCATCTTTGGGGAATGATTTCCGTTGCATCTTTCCCAAAATACACCCCTCACATACATGTCTTGGTGGAGACTCAAGAGGCGGCATATTATCAACCATATGATGCTTCTGCAAAAGCATCAAACTCTGAAAATTTACATGCCCAAAACGAGCATGCCATAGCTTTGCATCATGCATAGCAGGAGTGTGGGCAGCCACTGTATTTACATCATAAGTGCGCTTGTCATAGCTGTCCAGCTTATACAAGCCTTTGTATATGTTCCAGAAGTGACTATTTCATAACCCTTTGATGGGCCTTTTACCAAACACTTCCCGTCTTCAAATTCAACCTTTAAACCTTGGTTGTTTATGGCTGAGACGGAGAGCAGATTTTTCTTTATCCCTGGAACATACAATACATTTTTCATACATATATTGGCATCATTGGCTGCAATAAGTATGAGATTACCAATTCCTTTTACTGGATATGTGGTATGATCTACACATGATACAGTGCAGCCATTTGAAGCATAAACCAAGTGCTGAAATACATCTTTGCATGAAGTGATGTGGCTCGAAGCACCACTATCAAAATACCATGATGCATTCTGTCTGTCAGATGCAATGCAAGACATATCAGTGTCCGAAGCACTTGGTGTGTCACTAGTGCATGTGACCAAAAAAGTGTACTCTTCCTGGATTACATTAGCTGATTGCTGTGCTTTGTCATCCGAAGAGTCTGCTATTGCATTGCCTGCTTCTTTCTTTTTCTCTTTTGCAATCCGCTTCCTACATTCATTGATGTAGTGTCCAGGCTTATGGCAGTAGTGACATTTGCCCTTCTTTTTGGTCTTGTTTGCATCCCCTTTGTCAGACTTTTCACCACTAGAAGAGGGCTGTCCATGACCAGCCTTGCTAGACTGTTGTTTCCCATGCTTAAAGCTCTTTGCTTTACCCTTATCTTTGGCTGTAAATGTCTTTTCTACACCACGGTTGCTCGATAAGTTTGCTCTTGTTTGCTCTTCCTGCAAGAGTAAACCCACGAGCTCTTCAAAAGTGACGGGATCACCACCTCCTCTCATTGAGAGGTTGAGAGAGGTGTGAAAGCCCAAGTAGGAAGGCGGTAAAGAATGAAGAGTGTTGGTGACCATCTGTCTGTCTGGGATAACCTCATCAATGTTGAGCAATTGTTCCTGCAAATCTTTCACTTTGGTGAGATGATCTGCCATAGAGTCACCCTCATCCATAGAAAGAAGATCCAATTGCCTCTTCAAGTAGGCAACTCTTGCCTCGTTGCGTACCTGATACATTGCTTCCAATGTGTCCCATGCAAGCTTCGATGTCTTGCATGAACGAATGTGCGGAATAATAGTCCTTTTCACTGAAAGGGCTATCAATGACATGGCCTGTGCATCTCTAGAGTCCCATCTCTTTTGCTCTTGTGTGGGAGCAGGATCTACATCAGGAGCTCTTTGAGCACCTCCCCTTTGAGGCGTGGCTGGCTGTATGGTAAGTGGGCGTGTGTCATCACCACACACGATGTCCCAAAGCCCTTTGGCTACAAGCTGACCATGGAGCTGTTTTTCTGTGTGGCTGTCGGGCTCTGGGCTGGTCTGATCATCGGGTATACAACAGAATATTTCACAAGTAATGCATACAGCCCAGTTCAAGATGTGGCAGATTCTTGTAGGACAGGAGCTGTCATCATTCCCATTTTCAAGGCCTGGAACCGTCGGCGCAGGACGGACGGACGGCGGGTTCGGGTGTCTGTCGACGGAACAGAACGGACGGCGACGAAGGCCGAGCAGGACGGGACGTCCGGAGCAGGAACGGCGACCGGTGGCTGTGACGGAGCCGCGGCGCGTTGGACGGCGTGGCAGCTAGTCTGCAGGCGTCGACGGAACGGGACGGAGGGGCGACGCCTGTGCTGACCGTCGACGGGCCTGGGCTTGGGGCGCTGATGAGGCTACGGCGGCTGTTGATGGCGGTGCCGCCCGCGAGCTGGGCGGCGGCGGTGGGCTCCCCACTAGTGCCGCCCGTCTCTGGCGGTCGGACTGCTGAGCTCCGACGGATGGAAACACAGCGGCGACGGAATTCGACGGACGGAAACACAACGGCGACGGAATCCGACGGACGAAAAAACGCAGGCGACGGAAATTGGCAGCCTGTGGACGGAATTTCGCAGGAATTTTTCCAGCAACAGAATATCAGGGCCAGCTCCCAGCTCTGATACCAAATGTTGGGTGTTGGACTCACACACTCACACACACAAACCTGCACATTAGGGTTAGGTGCAGGGTAGAGAAGCTCACACACAGAAATGAGAGAGAGAGAGAGAGAGAGAGAGAGAGAGAGAGAGAGAGAGAGAGAGAGAGAGAGCCAAAAGTGTGGTATCCACAAAATGCAAGTCAACCCTTGCATGTGTGCCACATCCATATAATATAGAAGTACAAAATATTATATGTTAGAGTGTCCTTTCACACTTGATGTCCAAGGGGAAAACCACATGGGAAAAAGTGCCCTTGGTTAAGCCCTGTTCACACATAGCACTACCATAAGTGAGCATATGCCTACACTTTTGAAACTTCAAAGGGAACTATGGTGCAGACTAGGTGGTTCAGGATTTGGAGTAGCTATTGTGACAAGTTCGGGAAGAAATACGGAAGGTCTAGACAAAGCAAGTCCTTGAGGTTGACAAACATTGTTGGGATAGTACTTTCAAAGAAGGAGATAGGGTTTATTTGAAGATCATGAAGGCTCAACAGTTTGGGGAAGTTGCCTCCAAGCTAGCTCCGAAGAAGAAAGACCCATTCAAGATTATCAAGAAGCTCAGTGGTGTATTCTTCAAGTTGGAGTTACTGAGCCATTGGAGGATACATATGGTGTTTCATTCGAGCAACCTTGTAGTGTATCATGGGCCAGAGATGAGCACTCCGCCGGATGAGGATGAACTAGGACAAGCACGGTTCTTGTCGAAAGCAGCTCCAGTGTCTTCTCAAGTTCAAGGGCTACCCAATCCAGCAGGCAATTTGGTTGATGAGGATCAGTTCATGGACAAGTCTTGCCCGTTGTTGAGAGCTTATCAAGAGGCCATGCAACTGAGGATAGCTGCGATTCAAGTAGGGGAGAATGTGACACACCTACCAGTATGCAGGGCACAATCAGACATCAAATAGCAGCCAACAGGTAGAGTCGGACATCGCAGGTGGCATGTGGCACTACCGCTTGGCATTGATGATGTGGCAGTCGGGTACAGGTGGCCGATTTCACAAAACGTTTCTTTGTTGGCGAAGTGCTAGTTAGGAGTGTATAGTAGGTCATAGGGCTGTGATTTGACGTCTTCATTCTCAGCCACATCTTGTACTTGAATTTCAGTTGTATTACTTCTTTCTTGTACATAATACAGAGCAGTAGTTTAGGACTCTTGTGTGTGTTGCATGTATGATTCCGCCGCACTCTTATTTCTACATCTTGAACACCTTAGCACATAGGCACAAGTGTTCCACATATATAGCCATAGAGGCTAGCTACCTCAAAGATCTACATTGAATGCACACTTATCCACCCATTTTAAGAGTGAGTTCACACACACATACACAAACACTAATGAATAGGGCCAGTTCACACACACGAGCTCCGAATCCCAACAAAGGCCAAGTGCTACATCTGTAGCAATTGGAAGGAGAAAGGTAGGTCAATGTTTCTCTTGGGGGTTGTAGGAGATTCACCATTTCACTTGTTTGTGCAATTACCTCCTAAGAGATTCACCATTTCACTTGTTTGTGCAATTACCTCTTAGCAAGGGCTTCTTTTGATCCATTGTCACCTCTTATTTTCTTTGGTTTGTGTGTTTGTTATTGTAGCTTCAGCAGTACCCTGCCTTGGTGGAGAGGCTGAGTGCGATGATGTGTGTTTCGGATGACATTGAGGAAGCAGAGGACCTGTGTGGTGAGAAAAGTACAGTGGAAGATATTATTGTGAAAGCAAAGCACCAGGCAAAGGAAGATGGCCAAGATGTCTATTGGTTAGAGCTGGACGAAACTGGTATTGATGATGATGAATTGAGGTCGTTGGAGCTTTCAACCGATTTTCCTGTAAGTGTTATGAGTGACTGGTTTTAATCTTTGAAATAACTATCTGATATATAATTATATAGCCTTCAAGAGTTACAAAGTTAACCCCCCTTGTTTACACTGCAGAATTTGGTGGGTCTTAGCTTATGGGGAAACAAGCTTAGTTCCAAGGATGCGGTGCTAGAAGCAGTTGCTGGGTTGAAATGTTTGAAAGCTTTTTGGATCAATGCAAATCCTATTGCTGTCAAGGGGTAATTTGGCTCACAAGTTGAGCAGTTCTGTCATATCTGTTTGGGTTTGGGATTGTTTGAAGTACTTCATAAAAGCTGTTGATATAGGCTCACTTTTTCTTTGAAAAGTTCAAAGGTTTTCTTTATGTGAGTCTTCCTAAGTCATGCCCCATATCCTTTAAGCAATCCTTTAAGCATATGGATATGGTATGGGCAAATTCGTGCAATGCACCTTACTTGGGGAGTGTGCTCCCATGTTTTGTGCCTTTTGGAGATGTGGGTGCTGAGAAAGGTGCAATGGCCAAGGATCACATTCGGTCTCTTTTCATAGAGATGCTGTGATTGTGTCAAAGGCATCCAATTAGTGATGTAGAATCTGCCTCTAGATACTTTGGCCATGCGCACCATGCGCACCATTCGGAAGTCAATTTTTTGCTTGTGACACATAGGAACACATGGCAGGGACCAAGGAGACAATAATTGAAGTGAAACATTTGCTTGAGGCCTTATGAAGGTTAGCTAGAAATGCTTCATTAACATCATGGTCTACAACAATTGATCTTTTCTTTTTGTCAATCAACAAATCTGCTGGTCAGTTTGTCTTGTGAAGCCTGCACTTCAGCCATCCACCCACCATCGCAATCGACAGGAGCACAGTTGCAATGAAACGTGTTATCATTCAGGTAGGAAACACGTATGAAACGTGTCAATGTTTTCATATGTATGAAACACGAATTTTAAAGCATAACAATTTTGGGTGCCCTAAAAGTACAAATCGTACGGGGCCTTTGCAAAGTCTTCTGCGAGTGGCTGAGGCTGATGATATTGAGCCTGAAGACGAGGATATGGAACTGGCTGAGGGTCAAGGGCTGAGGGTCAAGATGATGATGAGTCTTGACTCTTGAGTCTTGTCTCGACTCTTGTAGGAATCAGGATTTAGGATCTCATTTATAGTTTGAACTTTCGTTATTAACATTTATCTTGATGACTCCAGAGTCCAGGGATTTCATTTTCATGATTCATATGTATTCTTGTTTGAGTCCTTAATAATCTGGCATATGCTTCTGTTCAGTGCTATAATCATTGTTGTTTATGCAAAATTATGGTTTTGTATGTTGAATGTTCATTTATGCTTTTATGTTGTTTGTATAGAATCATGATCAATCTCTGTTTGCTACATATGACATGTCACATGAGTCATATCCTATGGGTATATACATAGCTATTTTCCAGTCTGTATGAAACCCGTTTCATACTTTTTAGGAAACCCGTATGAAACCTATGAAACCCGTTTCATACCTCCCATATGAAACCTGCCTTGCAACTATGGACGGGAGACAGTTTGTTGGTGGACAACAATTCGGGCAGCCCGGGACAGTAAGCCTTGGCCAACAGGTAGCATTGTCAGTAGACTGACAGATGGAGTTCAGAAGGGCTGACTGACAGCAGAGTGGTGATTCCCTTCTTCATTCAATCCTCGAAATTTGAGTAATAATTTTTGCATGCTTGTTTTTCTGTCTATGCAGAATGTTGTGCTGGTTGTAGCTTTGTTAAACCCACCAGCCGCCTTGAACCATTGACTAATTGAGGTCAGTGGCCTGGGATGGGACGAGAGTACAAATGTGCCTAGGCTAATACTTTTTTGTATTAGTAAATAGAGCATGAAGAGAAGATAAGAAAGCTAAGGTCAAGTGGGTTAATAGAGTATTAGCCTTTGTGTGGGGCTGCCCTTAAGTTATCAACTTACTTTGTAGCCCAGCAGCCTGTTGTCACCTAATAGCTCACCGATAAACGTCTCTCTTGGGGTGCTATTGAGAAATAGATCAAAGCTGTGGGTGAGGCTCTTTCCTTTTTTTTCCTGGTAGAGATCCTCCCAATCACTCGATGATGCTGTGCCTCTCCAAGCTTAACCCACTCGGAGCAAGGAGAGGCCAGAGCTAGCACGCAGGCAAAGAATGAAGGACCGCGTGTCCTTTGGCTGAGGTGAGCGGGATTTGAACTCAAGACCCCCCTACTCAAGAGTTCGAATACTCACCAACTCGCCTACGAAGCCAGACCTGTGGGTGAGGCTCTTATAGGCACTGAGGCTTGTGGTCCACTTAGCTGTGGCCTAGGTGGTCAGTTAAAGTACTTGTTTGGCCAGGAAACTAGCCAAGAGTCTTTTGGTCAGCTTTGCTTCGCTGTTTTAGATGGCTTACTCATAGGTGCCTTTCTTGCCCCCCTTGAACATGTTTGTGTTGCTTCTACTCTCCTCATTGCTGTGAACTTACAATACAACCAATGTACTCCCAACAGTCTTCTCAGAAGCACTGCTCTGGTACAGTTATGTCACATGTATCAGGATTAGAAATGCATGCATGTGACACCAGAAGTGCATGGGACTACATGTACAAGTTATGTCGTTTCATGGACAATTGAGCGCTTGGGGGTATGTTTCAAATGTGCACATGATTCCTTAATTTCTTTACTTCTCCACAATCTATAACCAGTTTTAGTTCACTTGAAGTCTTGTTGTTCATTTGCACTATGGGAAATCCTCCTTTTGTTTGCTCCATGGCCATTTGGTCCTCCACCTAACTCCTCTTTCAGAACACCTCCTGCAGCTTTATAGTGATGTTGTGAAGTTGTTCATAACTCAATCCTACATGTCAATATGTGTGAAAAATTCTACCCAATGTATATGGTTTGGAGATAATGTGTCAGTATTGAAGTCATACACATCATCGTTGAAGGTTTTTTTTTGCTTATTGAAAACATAGTATGGGTTTTTTTGACAGGGGACAGGTATTCGAAACCGCCCTTCTTTCATCTTTGCCACAATTAGAAATATATAACAGCAAGCTCACGCAGAACTATGATAAGTGGGCTGTAGGATTTTGTGCTGGGATTCCTTCAGCCAAAACGCCTAGTGTTGGCGATGGGTTAAAGAATGTCAAAATAATGGACCTTTCTGACAGGAACATCCACAGTCTTCACCGCAAGGTTGGCCACTTAAATTGTACTTAGTGCTTGGGCTTTTCTTCGATTGTGTGGGAAGACAGCATATCTACTACTGTCAGTCTGTAGAGGCTCGGAGTCCCTAGGCAATGAGGAGGGTTCAAACCTCACTGGGCTCATGATTGAATGGGGCCGGGGAATGGCTCGCATTTGGGTGTGTGGATTCAGTTTTTTAAATATCTCTAAAAACAGGACAGCACATCTACTGTTCTCTCATTTGCCTTTCATGTTCTAATCTTTCTACTTATGTATGTAATTTTTCAGGTATTCAACCCTATGGAAATGCCTTTACTGAGCTCTCTAAATTTGAGAGAAAACCCTTTGGATTGTGATATGAAGTCAAACCTACTTGAAGTATTAAGGAGTTTTCCGAACTTGCAGTCACTTGAGGTATATTTGTCCTTGCAAAATTTGCAAATTTTTTGTTACTCGGATTCAATATTTTACACTGGGGGATATTTTATCAGTTGTTTTGTTACTGGGGTATTTTGTTTATGTTTATGTTCTCTTGTAAGATTGTATTAAAAAGTATTCAATCCTTTGCCTATACATTTAAAAGGAGAAAGGTGGTTGTGTGCAAGAAACAGATGAAAAAGGGACAAAAAACAAGCTCAAATTTTTTAAGGAAGCTGCTTAGACATTCTTGAGTCGTAATATTAGGGTGATTAAAGATGGAAGAAAATATTGAGTTGGTGAAAAGCTACGGTGAAAAGATAATGCAAATTATGAAACTGCAGGGGAAAAGCAGGATTTCTGCTGTATGCGAGGTTTGAGAAACTGTGTAGACTTTAAAGTCAACCAGCATAGCATTATTTGAATAATTTGTGGGAGTCAGAAGGGGATAATTAGACCAGACTGACCAGCAGATTAGCGGCTCTTTTAGGATCTCTAGAAGATTTGTTATTCTTAAAAAATCTCTACACCACATTTGCTATTCTAAAAAATCTCCGTAGGAGTAGGATGATTGAAAGTTCATTGATTTTGAGAAAGACAATGGATTGTTTTGTGTGAATTGCTGGCTGATTGACAGAAGATTGTGTCAAGTACTTAGAGAGGAACGGTTTCTGTAAGACAGTAAAAGTTAAAGCCTGTGTGAGTCGCAGGTTTTTAGTTTTAATTTTTCTGTGATTTCTGATCAGCTAGTTTTATAAAACACAACTTGACCTAGATCCTATATTTAGCAATTTCGGTTTTGCATGCAGATAACTATTCCAGGACCTCTTGGGAGAAGCGGAATGGAAATTTTAGAAAGCTTGCCCAATATCTTTGAACTGAATGGTGTTAAAGCTGCCAAGTTTTTGGAGAAAGGAGAAAGTGTTGTAGTAGGTAACCTTGAGCAACGCTTGCCTGAGTGGTCTAGTAAAGAGCCTGTAGAGGAACGCATACTTCGAGCAATGTGGTCTTACTTGTTGATGTATCGGCTTTGTGACGAGGAGAAGCTTGATGAAACTCCAATCTGGTATTAATCTTTACCCTTTTTTCTACTTTCAAGGGGAAATGAATTAAATTGGATGTTAATCTGGTATGTAGAGTATGGTAAGGTATAAAGCCAGCTGAACCCATATGTGGAAGAAGCAGCCCAGTGGTGTTTCTAATTCCCAGGTTTGAGATCATAATCTAAGGAGAGAAGGTGAAAACGGAGCCATAGTTATGAACTCTTCCTTGCTCTTTTCTTCTTCTTTGTAGAAGACAATAAAGCTTTGTTTCTTAAAAGCTAAAATGTGAAGAATCTAGGGAGAAGTTAGCAAATTCAGGCTTGAGGAGGGCCTGACAAGATAGTGAAATGCTTTCTGATTTCATGAACATATCTTGGTGTCAAGCAACAATCATAAGGGAAGAGAGTGTGAGGCTTCACTCTTAGTGCTAGGTGGTGGTAAAGTGTTATAGCCAGCAAATCTTTGCCAACATTGATAAAGGATGTGGTCTAAGCTTCACAAACTAGTCGATTTGGTGTGTAAAGGAGGCATTTTTTGATTTGGTAGAGAGTTCACACTGCGCCGCAGGGGGGGGGGGGGGTGGGGGGGGGGTACAGTGTCCCAGCTGTGCTGGTCTTTGCCTGTCCACGTCCCTTATCCCACCCACCCTTGCTCAGGCCCCCAAGGCAGCAACTAGGGGGAAATAGCCAGAATGAACATACAGGAGCTCGAGGTGTACATCAAGACAGTGGAGGACAACACCAAGAAGGCGCTGGGCGAACAGAAGATGATGCTGGACAGGGTCCTGAACCAACATGAAAAACAGTTGGAAGGCTCCCCAAGGAGATACAGGGCAAGAATAACAAGATTGAAGAATTGGCAGCAAAGGTGAACCACCAGGAGCAGGAGATTTGGATGTTGAAAGAGACCCAGATGCAACAACAGGAAATGCCATAGGCTGCCCCAGTGATAGGGCAACTCCGAGCAGAAATGAAAACCTAAAGGCTACAGTCAAGGACCATACAGTGGAGGAAGGGGAACTTAATATTCAGGAGGGTCTAAGGACGGACTTGGAGCAGTTGAAGGCTGTGAGTGTTAAGTTGCGGGAAGAATTGCTGACCACCAAGAAAGACTGGGTGGAGGTGGTGAAGAAGCACAAACCCCCACAGAGCATCATACATGAGACTCTCGAGGAGGAGAAACACAGGAAGGATAAGGCCCTCCATGTGCTAGTGAGGGCCTTCCCCCAAGGCGGATGCCATGATGCTTTGCCAGATGATAAGAGTGGACGGGTTTGCCCCCCCTTTGTAGATACATGGAGGGAAGGCAAGGATATGACACTAGAGCGGCCCCTCATCATCAGATTCCATGATGCCACCAGCAGACAGGCTTTCTTAGATAGATGGGCTGCCCTCAAGGGCACACAGGTGTACACGGGAGATGATCTCTCTCTTAGCGCACGTGGCACAACGGCGTGAGGTGATGGTGACAGTTCATGAGGCCCGTAGAGTGGGCAAGTGAGCGACGTCCCAAATAGGGACGTGGGGTCTATGAGATCAAATACCTAAGGTTAGCAGCATGGAACTGCAATGGCACCCTGTGGTCGAATCTAGGAGGTTTGAGCGAGATTCTCACGGGTAGGGATGTCATTTTCTATACAGAGACTCATTCAAGCCATGAGAGGGGCTTACCATACATAGCTGGGTATGAGTGGGAGTCAGCTTTCCGAGGCGAGACCCGCACATCAGGAGTACGTGGCTCCAGAGGGGTAGCTGTCCTTTTTAGATCCCATCTCTGACAGATTCTCAACATCGTCCGGAAGGACAAGGATGCACGATATCTTTGGATGTGGCTACAAGTTAGCGGTGATAGAGTCGTCCACATTGCTGTGTGTTATTTTGCACCGCGCCACTCCCCTTACACCGCACAACATGGCGAGTCACCGTACTTACCATTATATGAGGATATTATGGAGTTCTCATAGCTGGGGGAAGTCCTCTTGCTTGGGGACTTCAACGTTAGGACTGGGAGTCAACAGGTTCCACTACTCGATCTGGACGATCCTATCAAACTACAGGAGTCGGACATCATTGACACTGGGCTGAAGAGATTATCATAGGACCGTGAGGAGTTCACGGTGTATGGGAGATATTTCTTAGAGCTGGGAGCTGCACATGGTCTTGTTATCTAAAACGGGATGTCCCAATGGCCCTCCTCCGACGCCCTCACCTCCTTTCCTCACCTAGCACCGTGGACTACCTTATGGGATCTTTGGCTTTGGCACACCTTCTTACCGACTTCTCCATCCTGCCACCCCCCTTTGAAGCTGACCATGCCTACCTCTCTTTCACTCTTGCACACCACCCGTCCCTCCACCACCACCCCCCATCTCACATTACACCCAGGTCCATTTTGATCACGAGCTTGACCTTGTTTACTCCAAACACATCTACCACCAACTCCAGGATGTGGAACCTACTGTCCCCCTACCCACCCTCACATCACAACTCACCACCATACTCCACACATCCGCCACCACTTCTTTCATCTGCACGCGGCGGTCTACTCCCAAGCCATCTTGTAGTTCCATGCCCTAGAACTGTTGGTATGATGACGAATGCCGAGCCACACACTCCTGTCTTAAGCGTGAGGTACGGATTGTGCAAATCACGAAGCGCCAAGCGCAATGGATTTCTCAACGGCTCACCCAACGCAAGAAACGGGAGTTCTATGCTCAGATAGAGGATGAGTTATATCGACTTTTCTTAGGGGCCGAACTGCGAAGAGGCTTGGAAGAAACTCCGAGAACATTGTCCCCCCACACCTATCACTTGCTCGGACACATGGCACTCCTATGCACGCTTCCTTATCATATTACCCATCAGCCACCTCTCCTCCCACCACCAGATCCCTATCCCACCACCTCCACCTTCTTCACAAAGGGCATGGTCCTCAAGGCCATTCGTAGACTACGTAATGGGCGAGCCTAGGATCACGAGGGACTCACTGCCGAAACATCTCACATGTTGATGATACCCTAGCACCCCTACTAGCCGACATGTTGAGTAGAGCGCTTTGTGAAGGCTTTCCACCCTCTTGGTCCACTAACATCATCACCCCCATCCTCAAAGCTGGAGATCCACTTGATCCTAATAATTACGAGACGATCATGATTGGCCACACATTGGCCACACTATGGATCGGGGCTAGAGGTGGAGCTCAGTTCATTTGCAGAGAGAGAGGGATGTAGAGCCTTAGGACAGGTAGGCTTTCGGAGGATCTACTCTACCCTTGACCACATCTTCACCCTCCGTGCCATCATCGAGGAGGGTAGAGCACGACATCAGAGGATTTACTACTGCTGCCTTGTGGATTTCCGCAAAGCTTTTGATACTGTACCCTGAGCCCGCCTCCTACAATGTCTACAGGAGATAGGAGTCCCATTTGACATGGTTCGGAGCATCATCGCCCTCTATGAGTCCACCACCGGACGAGTGAGATCCCCAAGAGGTACATCACATTAGATTTCCAGCACTATTGGGGTGAAACCACCCACTCTTTTTGGCCTCTACATTGATGAGATCTTGAGCTTCATTGACAGATTAGGCGGGGCTGGTCCCACACTGGTAGGCATATTGATCCCCATACTACTTTATGTAGATGACATCGTCGTCCTCTCAGATTCAGTCGAGGGGCTTCAGAGACGGTTGGGTGCCTTACAAGACTTATGCACTCAGCAGGACCTCTCTGTTAACCTTGGTAAAACCAAGGTAATGGTCTTCAATACTTTCCGCCTCTTCACATCCATATTGAGCTTCACATACAGAGGGGATCTTGTGGATATTGTCTCATCCTATGTCTACCTTGGTGTCACTTTCAGTGGCCCACCCTTCACCATACTTCTCCTAGCACATGCCAGAGTGACACGGGGATATGCAGCCTTGAGCTTACTTGAGTGGCAGTGCTTCCAGGCACATTCCCAGGAGCCCAGGACGAAGGGTTGGCTTTTTGACACCCTCGTCACACCAACCTTGATGTATGGAGTAGCCTTTTGGGGGCCAAATTTATCCGATGAGGATTGGCAACGAGTTGAGAGGCCCCAGGTCATGTTGTCTCCCATATGATCCGCAACAAACCATGAGTCCCACACTAGATTATCCAGGCAGAGTTTGCTGCAGCCCTGATGGTAGTGGATGCACTCTTTCAAATAGTCACATACCTCCATCGCATCAGTCACATGGATCTCCATAGGTACCCGAGGCTTGCCTTGGAGTCCTTGAGACAACTAGCACTCGAGGGCCACTCTCGGGTATGGTATGGCTTAGTTTATACTCGGTTCTTAGTATATGGGCTCCGCTTGGACTGCCTACCACCCTTTGAGTACAGTATGGACTCCCCTTTTCTCGGGCTCTATCACGAGGACACCAACCGGGTTATCCAATTAGATCTTCTCAACCTTTACACCCATTGCACATGGATTACGCCTTCAGAGCTCCCAACCAAGATGCACTTCTACAGAGATCACTTCCTCATGCTCATTGAGGATGGATTCATCCACTATGAAACCAAAGTGATACAATAATGTATGTCCATGGCATATCTCATCATGGAATGGAAAATAAAACAGAAACAAAACATAGCTATCTCACTGAGGTGAGATACAAAACCGTCCATGGAAACTCATCATGGAGTACTACGAACGTGGAACATGAGAGGAGCATCAGCCCCCAATAGATGGTATACCACTCCAAAAATCAAGCGCCGAGAGGTCTCCCTCAGTTAAGGTAGCTCAATGACGCATGTCCTGGATCTAGAGCCGAAGAGGGGATCGTGGCCGTCTGGGGGACCAGGTTCGTCGGACACATTGGAATGCCGAGGCCCAATCCGAGGCTCGGGCAAGGTGAGTCCGGAGCAGCTCAAGGTAGGTCCACAAGATCCACTGTATGGGTATCCTCCACCTCCTGGGTCAGAAGAAACCGGTGATGGTTGGCTGGTGAGGGAGGGGTCGGGGTGGCTAGGGCCGAAGCTCTCTCAAGAAGTGTCCCTGTAGGCTGTGTCTACGGAGCTCAAGCGGGAAGAGGCCTAGGCAACGCTGGTCCGTGAAGTCAATGATCCTGGAGAGTGGACCAAATCCCTCACGAAACAGACAGTGAAACCTTCCGCAAATCTCATAGTATACTGGGCAGCGGCATATGTAATGCTCCTCTGTCTCAAGCTTTGTGGGGCATAATCGGCAGATCCTCTCCTCTTTGAGTCTCCGTATGAGCTCCCTGGCTCTGAAGACGCACTCAGCTCTACCTGTCTCCACTCTGAGGCGGTGGGATGAAACCCATATCTGGCCAATCGCAATCCTCATGGCATGGGACATGTGAACACTCAAGTAGCCGGGCTGCGCCCATTGGGTCTTTAGTAGATGCTTAATCCTTTTTTTTTTTCATAATGGTTGGTTGATTAGATTACGAAAATGTAATACAAAGCAAAGGTCGCATGACCAGCTATACAAACATGTACATAGAGGCCGTCAGACCGCACACACTAAAGGGGCACATGAGACATGCCCAGCGTACGAAGAGCATGTAACCAGGGGTCAGCTTGCGCCCTGATGATAACATGTGCATTGATCAAAGAAGAAACTTGCCAAAGCAATAGACCAGGAACGCGTTGGACATGACCTTTCAACCGTGATTGTGAATCCAAGATGAAAGCATTTCGCATGAGTGAATTATGCCAAAGACCCAACCATCAAAAGAAAACAAAGAAGAGCCCATGTTGCTGATTGTTCCCCCCGGGCTGATGATGTCCAAATACCCACTACCTGGGTGACAAAGTGTGTCGAGTCACCATTTGCCACACTGAAGAGATGAACTCCCATATTTGGCGAGCCAATGGGAAAGAAATAAACTTGTGCCGACTAGATTCTGGACAAGTCTGACAGAAGAAACAGTTGCCATTTGAAAGTGTCCGACGCCGAAGCCCAACCATGACTCGCCAAATAAACACTTTGCCCTAAAAAGGAAGCTTGGAATGCCAACCACAGAATAGGATGCGCTTCCACCTGGAGGTCGTTTTCTTAACATTCCATACTGTATTAGCTTTTGCTGCAAGTCATCACTTCTCTTGGACCAAAAGATGATATACAACATTAGCGGAAGCCTTCAACAGCCTAGTCTTGCGACCCAATACCCAATCATCCCATTCATGAGAAGAATCCATCCTAGGAAGGCGCCCCAGAGACTGCACTTGTTGTTGCAACTGCCACCAAATACACTTGTAACCTTGGGGCACACGAAATCTATGATGAGCACGGTGGAATGATAACATTCGCAGCCGCCTAGGCAACAAAGTATCAGACATCCTCACAACACCCTATGATTGAATTGCCGTCTACAATTATTCTTCTTTGGCTGAGTAATCACAGGAGAGGTGGCCAACACCTCTGCAAGCATGGAGTTCTCATCTCGACGAGAATTTGGAGGTCTCCAAGAAGTGAACTGTAACGCCTCCTGCCATGATAATGATCCAGTAGAGGAGAAGCAGATACACGCACAGATTCGGAAGCATTTAGTACATCCCACCAAGATGCAACAATCCGGGTCTTCCCATGCACAATACCCACATCCTCCAAAAATGCAACAGTCATATCTATCCATGGCTGGGAATCAACACACATAGCTTGAAGTAAAGTCCACCTATGGGCAAGAAGGTGTACCCAAACATCCAACAGAGCTGCCCCCCCCCCCCCCCCCCCCCCAAATCTCTTCGGGGTGTTAATATGCTTCCATGAAACCCAAGTCAACCTTGGATTATTGTCTTTCTTTTTCTACACCATGAATCGAAGCGGTTGGGTGAGAGCTGTCAAAGCCTTTCGAGACCAAGGAAGTAAGGGCAAGAAATAAGAAAGCATAGCTAGCATAAATGACCCGTGCCACTTTCAGCCTGGTGTGAAACGGCCATGCCTGAGACTTCCAGTACACAAACTTATCCCCAATACGGCCCATAGTAACATAAAAACCCGTTTTGCCCTCTCAAAACGGCACGAAACGTTTCTGGCACGAAACATTTCGAAACAAAACGAAACCTGCCCATCGAAACGGTGTTTTGCTCGAATGTAAAGTGAGGTCAAAAAGACGGACGGGAGGTTTTTTTTTTTGCAAATGCGATTTTTGCCGTCGTTTCTGTCTTTGTTTGCTGCCCATTTGCCACTTCACGCATCCGACGCTTCTTTTCGGCCACAACCTGTTGCTCCACCTCTTCTCCTCGTCCACTCCTCCTTTTCACTCCTTCACTTCTTCTCCTCCACGCCTCCTCTTCCTCTGCCCTTTTTCTCTCTCTCTCTTCTCCTCCACGGTCCACCCCTCCTCTTTCCTCCTTTTTCTCCTTTTCTTGTCTTCCAACTTTCTCTCCTTTTCTTCTCACCTCCTTCCCTTTTCTTCTCACCTCCCTCTTCCCTTCCAACTTGTTTCTTTCCTCCTCTCTTTCTCTCCTTTTCTTGCCCAAATTTTGAAAATACCAAAAAACCTGCTCCCAAAATCATGAATTTCATACCCACTAATCCCAAAAAATGCATCTTCATCTTTCTATTGGCTATGTTATAAATTTGGTATGTGTATATAAGAAGTGTTATTTCGAAACCTTTGCATTTTGTCCAAAACAGACGAAACGAAATGACCAAACGACGAAACAACGAAACGTTTCATGTTACTATGATACGGCCCGAGATCCATTCTAAAAGTTGTTTGTTGGTGACATCCACCCCGATAGGATAGCCCAAGTGACGTACAATGGTCCCATGCGGCACAACATGACCCTGCCAACCAAGCTCATGTAAATCTCTCTCTGTGCAACTAAGAAGGGTTGACTTATATGCAACCTAGAAGTTTTCGCAAACAAAGACCAAGCTGCCATTGCCTTCTCAACGTTGGCTTTGTTGGCTTTAAGAAACATAAATGAATCATCAGCTAGTGCTTGACCTACCAATTGCTGACCCGAAGGCAAAGTTAGCTCAACCACCTCCCCCTCGTGAGCCAACTGAGTAAGCAAAGTAAGCATGGGATGGGTAACCAAAGCAAAAAGCAAAGGGCTCAACGGACATCCTTGCCGCAGAGAGCGAGCAAGGGACACTGGGGACGTAACTCCACCATTCATCATAATTGGAGACTGAGATCCATGGCTGAGAGTGTAGATCAAATGAGACATACGTGGTCCAAAACCCATAGAATGCATCAATACAGCAAGGAAAGACCAACTGACATGATCAAAGGCTTTCTCCAAATCTAGCTTAACCATCACCACCTCGTGCTTTGTTTTCCTTGCATAATCAATTCCTATTTGAACATTAAGGATATTATGCAAGATATTGCGCCCCTTGATAAACCTATACTGAACAAGGTGTATTAAGTCTGGCAGAAACTTGTGCAATCTGTTTGCCAAGACTTTAGAGAAAACCTTATACATACAACCCATCAAAGAGATAGGCCTCCAATGTTTTAAGCAAAGGGAGAAGGCACCTTTGGCAACAACCGAATCACCCACACTTTCCAAGAATCAGGCATAGCTCCAGATTGCCAAATCTCTTGATAAATGGATGTCAATGGACCCTTCAACTGATCCGCATACTTTGAAAACAATTCATTAGTAATGCCATCCCAACCTGGGCTTTTGTCTTTGGGCAAATGAGCAAGCACAAAGCCAACCTTTAGCGCGTGCTTGATCAACATCATTAGATAGCAGCTCAAGAGTGTCCAAAAGCCCTTGGTAAAATTGAACACACAAATCAATGATGCTATGAGGCTCTAAAATCATCTCTCCCAATGAATTTTCAAGCCTCGCAATATTCTCTCTAGCATTAGAGGGATGCAATTGTGCATAAATTTATTCGTCTGACAATTATTATCCTTAAGGGCCTCCAACTGGGCAGATAACTTAGTCCTCGTATAACTTGTCTCCTGACATTCAACAAGTCTATGAGAGAGCCAAGTAACAACAGTATCCACTCTATCATTCCCCGGTGATATAGCCGCATGAGATTGCAAGGCCCCTAGTAAAGATTGCAGCAGTGTCAACTCATGCCTCCTTTTCGAGGTCTGATGAATACCATACTGACGAGCAAGGCGTTGAACATTGGACAAAAAGCAATCCCAGGCTGACATTCCCTACTGTATGAAACATAGCTGAAAATTATCAATCAATTGCAGCATGTATCCATAAAAGACCTCATGATCAAGAAAGCTGTGATTGAAGCGCAAAGGCAGCCTCCAAAGCAAAGTTTTATAAACATCCACAGGCTGATGCATTATGTCCAAGACCACTGGGAAATGATCCGAAAGAACATGCTGCCTCTCCACAGCCATTTTCAATATCTCAGGCAAAAATAAACCATCGTGCATAACATACATTCTATCCAGCCTACTCCAAGTACCATGATACTGGTGAGATTGAAAAGTAAAGCCAGAATCATAAGGATGTAGTCAAGACCAAATGTCCTGTTTAAGGACTAGAGACATAAAAGAGTCCCAAACCCGTCTTTTTGGATTATCCATTATAGAGTGAGGCGAATTAGCTTGATTAGCAGAAGAGCAGATATTAAAATCCCCCATGAGAAAACCTGGTTTTCCTAACCTCAAACATTGTTGCAGATCTCGCCAAAGAGAACAAAGAGCCCCTATTGTATGGGGAGCATACACACCAATCAACCAAAGAAGTTCTTCTTCACGAGTGATCTCCACAACCATAAATCTACCATGTATATCTTGATGCACAGCAGAAGGCTGAAAACAATCATGGACAATCATCATCACCCTTGATTGGGTAGGAGGGTGTCCATTGAAGAAAACATGAAAACCTCTATGTATAAAGCCACCACCCGCCTGACTATGTTGTTTGTGCTCAACCGCACAAAGAACATGTCACTGAAAAAGGGACCCGGAGCAATAATAGACCAACACTTTAGGTACCAAACACAGAGCATGAAGACACAGCAGAAGAACAATATATAATATAAATACACCACACTGAGCTGGAATGGCTGGCCCCCCGTAGGAACTTCTTTATTGAGAGAGAAGCTTTTACAATAAACCAAGGTGCGGATGCATACAGCACGGGATTTTCCACAAAGCATCAGCACAAATCTCTTGCCTAAATCTCAATCTAGAGCCAAGAATCAAGATATAAACACAGCTCCAAAAAGCCATCCGATAAACTATCTCAAAACAGTCCCATAATTAGCCCATAAATTGTCCATAAAACAGCCCGGTATGGAGCCCAAAACAGCCCTGAGTTCCATGCCAAATCAGCCCCAAAACAGAGCCATAAATCAGCCCTAGAGGAGCTCTCAAATCAGCCCCAAAAAAGTCCATAAACTAGCCCTAGAAGAGCTCTCAAAACTGTCCTAGATTCCTCCAAAAAAAGTCCCAAAAAGGATTCAATCAGCCCTGTCAGGCTCTAGGAGAAAGCGACCAGCCATGTGGTTGTCTTGGAGGAAGTCGACCAACTCTGTGGGAGGTTTGGAAGAAAGTCTACCAGCCCAGTAGAGGGTATGGAGCTAGTCGGCCAGCCTTGTAGGAGGTAGGGAGCAAGTCGGCCCGTAGAGGAGAGAGAGAAGGCTCCAAAGTCATGCGCATAGTCAAAACAACCCCAAATCCCTGCTTTTTTAAAGTCAAGTTGCTCTGTAATTGAAGTGCTTTCCCCTTTTTTTTTTCCATGAAAAGATCCTTTCATTAGTTGTAAAAAAGCCCAATGGACTACAAACCCTCTCCTGCTCATAAGAAGGCAGAGCAGAGACCAATCAAGGCAGCTAGGGAGACCAATCAAGGTAGCTAGGGACTGTATCTCATAGTAGAGGTATCTACCATCCTGAGTGCAAGCTCTGACAGCAATCAGGATCTCAAACTGTGTAAAGGCTCCCATCCACCGTGGGCCCGCTGGCTCGAAAGGCGTGAACCACTCCTCACTGAGTGCCTCCTGAATGTCATCCCTCATAATCAGCCCCCCTTTGAAGTAACTCAGCCTCTCCGCCTGGATCTCCTCCGGGAGACTGCAAAAGGCCTGCCAATCTCCAAAACTGCATGCTGGGCCTGCCGCCAATGGTCCCCAGGCTAGACGAGGCCGAGAACCCAGCATATGACCCTGCTCTGTGCGTACCGCGGGGCTCCAGATGAGCGGTTGTCTGGCCCGCTCCTCATCACAAGTGGGAGGTCTCTAAGAAAGCCCCGGTCCCAGCAACTCCGAAGTTGCAGGATGCGCAAGGCAAATTTGTCCTCCCATCCTCTACTGAGGCCTGTCCTCCTCATCTCTATGAAGATCCACCGTATCGCTAGTGCCCAAGTGCCCCTTGCTGGGGGAGCTCTAGCCTGCAGCCGCTAAAAAAGAAGCTCCTTCCAAGGCTCAGCGCCTGGAAGCAGCCCTCGAACAATAAGCTTCCCCAACAAGGCTCTACTCTGATCAGTTGGATCTATAATGCCCAAGCCCCCTTGGGCCAGCGGAAGAGTAATAACTGCCCAAGCAACCTTTGCTCGGGCCGGCTGACCATCCCGCCCTGACCAAAGAAAGTTACTGATCAGCCTCTGTACCTGGCTGATACAGGAGTTCCTCGAGGATTTTTGGACCAGGCTCTGGGCTAGCAGACAGGCACGCAGGATCTCGGCTTTCCAATGGCTGGTTACCCACAGGGGCTCTACAGTTGGCACCTGGCTTGTCTACAGTGGCCTTCCGCCGGTCTGCGTCCGATGCGGCCACCCATTGGAGAGACAGCGACATTGCCTATAGGACTGTCCACAGGCGCAATAGATTTGGCTGAGGATTCTGGGCATTTTGGCCCCCCTCTCTCCAGAGGGAATGTATACGTGGAGAGCCGCTGCTTGGTCGACTTCGTCAGGGCTAGCTATGGGATACGAGACGGAGCAGACCAGCCAGGCCATCAAATTCATTGGGGGCCAGCCTCGCCTTGTTCCTTCACCGGATTTCTCGACAGCCGGCTGGACACAGGAGAGGGATTTACGATGGGAGCTCCTCAGCAGCCTCACCATATGGTTCACCTGGAGAGCCCATTGTTTCAGGGCTTTTGAGGGGAGACTGGAGCCACCAGCAGAGACTGATCGAGCTATCTGGCAGGAGCTGATTCACACCCTGCGAGGACAGTATGACCGTATCCGGGGCGACTCGGATCGAGCGATCTTGCGACGCCAGGCTTTCCACACCACTTGGCGCAGCGGCCCTTTCTATACTCTACACGCGGGTACCCCCCGCTGGCACTACAGGCCACCTGTTTGGATTTTCCCCCCTCCTATTGTATGATATAGCCTCTCAGTTTATTTGTACTTTTCTGCACCTAGGGAGAGTCGCCCCGTCCTCCTGTCATCAACACGTGGCTACGAGCTGTGGAATATAGAGCTGCCACTCCTCAAATCCAGTCTGGCTCAAAACCCAGGCGAAGCATAGTGCCCTCCAGAAAACCCCAATGGACTCTATCGTATGCCTTGTCAAAATCGAGAAGCATAACGACCAAGTCCTCGCCGAGAAACCTAGCTCGGGCCGTTGCCTCCTAGAAGGTGAAGATGTTGTCAAGGATACTGCACTCCTTGACAAAGCCTGTCTGGGTAGCATGAAGCAAATCCCCAAGAAAGGGCTAGATCCTCAAACTCAAGGCCTTGGCTAGGACCTTGTAAACAGTATTGAGGATCGTAATAGGCTTCCATTGTCGAATATCATCTGACACTCCCTCCCCCTTGGGGATAAGAAAGATCAAGCCCTCTGAAAAACTCTGTGGCATCACCCCAGTGTCCAAAACATGCTGAAAACCCTTGCGGAGGCTTGGCCCCAAAAGGTCCCAATAGCGCATGAAAAAGGCTTGCGTCAAACCGTCCTCCCCAGGGCAACTATGACGCGGGAGGGCCCTCAAAGCCTCAACAAGCTCATCCTCTGAAAGGGGCGCACCCAAAGCTGTGCGCATACGATCTGTGACCCTCCTCTGCACATGGGTCCACACAGTCTGTCTGCAAGCATCACGTGCCTCCGTGGCTGGCTCCGTTGAAAGCAGGTCTCTGTAGAACTCAGTGGCAATAGCTCTAATCTCCTCGGGCTCAGTGGTTAACGATCCGTCCTGCCTCCTAAGCTGGCGTACTCCTGCTCGAGCATGGCGGGGTCCGGTGATCTCAAAAAACTCCCCAGTCACTCTATCACCAAGCTGAGTCCACTGAGAGGCCTGGCGATGATAGTAAAACTCGTGTCCCTGCTCCTCTGCCTCTCGAACCTCTTGACGTGCCTGGCTCAGCTGGGACGCCACCCACTCACATGTGGGTTGCTGCTCCTGAAGGCGCTGGAGTGAAGCAAGGCTACGTCTCAAGTGATGCTCCCGCTCTCGTGTCTTTCCTAGCCGTGTCAAGGCTGTAGCGTGCAAAAAAGAGCTGAGCTCGATGAGCCCCTGGGCACACTGGCCTGTTGCATCCAGGTCAGAGCTCTGGCTATCCTGCCATATCCTCTCAATGTTCTCAAAAAGACTGGGGTCTGTAAGTATCCTCTCTGGGATCCTCAACTGCAAGTTGGTCTCCTGTGTCCTCTCCGGGAGCGGGAACGGGAGGAGGCGAGGGTGGAAGCGAGGCGGGAGGGGGGACGGGGGAGGGGGGGTGGAGGTGAAGGGGGGGGGCGCTGGCATCTCCTGATCCTCAGTCTACGCTGGGGTCTCCTCCTGGAGGGGAGCAAAGCTGTTCCTCACTGGAACCCAATGATGCTGAGGCTGCCTGCTGCTGCGTCGGTCTCGGGGCATGCTGCTGTGGCTGTCTCCCTCTACGGCGCCCCTATCCAGGTTGCCAATCAGAGATCTTTGTGGGCTGAGCAAGTGTCCCGGGGGCTGCCTGCCGAGCCGCATCTGTGGACGGGCCATCGGAGGTCTGCTGTTGCGATGAAGGTCGGGGTCTCCTGCGAGGGCAGGCTTTGGCCAGGTGGCCGACCTGCCTGCATATAAAACACTGGTTCGGGAGCCTCGAAAACTCCACTCTCTGATCCATCCATCCCCCCCCCCATCCTAGGTAACTGAATGACCTTTGGAAGGGAGATGTCAGGAACCAAAACTCTGACCGAAGGCAGGCCCGCTGCTCTAGCCACCACTGAAGCTGCTGTGGGGCCCGTCTCAAGCACCGAGCCCACCAATGATCCTATCCTGAAGAGGAGCGGAAGGTACTCGCGGCAAATTCCAGGAAAGCAAACTGTGACATGGAATAGGCGCTCTCCTTGTTCGGCCGCTGCTGGGTCGAAACCATGCTGCCAATGTCTGTAGAAGGCCCGAGTGCCCCTGATGTCAAGGGGACTCATGGCTAGGACCTGGGCCACGCTCTGGGCTGTCTCAAACTCAATCTGGTAGTGTCCGTGGCCCAGTAACTGAACGTCCAGGATCTTGCCCACATCTGCAAGAAGGCGGGCTTGGAGGAGATCCCGGATCTCCCCTCTGCTGGGGCGGGTGCCAACTATACGGCAGATGGTGGAATGTACCTGGAGGCGTTCCAGCTCTGCGGCGAGGCTCGCTTCCTCTTCTTGCGGCGAGGCTCGCTTCCTCTTCTAGCGAAAGAGAAAGCTTGATGGGGGTATCCTCAGGGGGGGGCGAGGGGTTGCAAAAGAGTCCCTCTGAGGTGGGGCGGGAGGGGCCTCCATCAGAGTCTGAAGTTGAGTCGAGGGCGAAGCGGGATGGGGGGAAGCGCGGAGCGGGGAGGGAAAGACCGAAAGCGAGGGGGGAGGGGCGGATAACAGAGGGGGGGGAGGCGAGGGGGAGCGGGAGTGGAAGGGCGCGAGAGGGGAGCGGGAGGGGTGCGAAGGGGGGGGGAGGGCGAGGGCAGGCGGGTAGGCGGGCGCGAAGGGGGCAGGAGCAGGCGGGCGCGAGAGGGGGGCAGACGGGCGCGAAGGGGCAGGAGGGCACAGGGGGCGGCGGGACGCGGACGGGGCGAAAGGGGGGGCAGACGGGTGCGGCAGGGGGCGGGGGGCCAGGCGGGCGCGAAAGGGGGGGCAGGCGGGCGCGAAAGGGGGGCGGGGACGGCGGGGGGGGGGGGGGGGGGTACGAAGGCGCGAGCAGGCGGGGAGGCGAGAGCTTAGAGCGAACATAGTTACCGGACAAGTGCTTTCCCTTTTTACCCAAAATAGGTGAACTTGGCCAAAAATATCAACTTTATGCTTTCCTTGGCATGTACTCCAAGTTTTAGCCCAAAAATATCAACTTTATGCTTTCATTGGCTTGTACTCCAAGTTTTAGCCCAAAAATATCAACTTTGTGCTTTCCCCAAGCTTGTTGGCCAAGTTTCAAGTAGGCTTCTCCTTTTGTCCACCTGTAGATGCCCAAAATAATAATATGTCTAGTCCGTCTTTAATAATATGTGAATACACCGACTTATAAACATTATAAATCACTTTGATGAATAAAATCCCATGCTGCTCATGTTTTGTCGCCATCTTTCAGGCCAAATCCATGTCAGTGAATGCTTCAGCTTTCTTCTGTGGAAAATCCCCATTCACACCTTGGTTCCACTCAGTGTGTGAAACATTGGTCAAGATTGGTCTAAATGGTGACAGAATAGCCCATTGCTTAGAACTTAGATAACAATGTTTGCCACAAGACATACTGCTTCTTACGTGAGGAAATCCCCCGCACTTTCCAATGAACCAGCTTCATAAAGACAAGAAACAAAGTCAATGAAAGCGAGGCCGCGGCTTGCCTTGCCTTTCATTAGCAACCAACACTGCACATACATCATCCCATGTAGTCACCCAAAACTGCAAAAGCATTTTGCAAAACCCCAGAAGAGGGTTGACCGGATGCAGAGGGCTGATTCCATTGTTTACCTCTTTCACTGGGCTGATTCCATTGTTTACATCTTTCACTCGTATACCTTCTATCCCAAGGGTTGACAACACGGCCTTGTCTCTCAAGAGCCAGAGGAGAAGAAGGGTCATTAGCCATGGTAGATCGAGGGTGCAAATTATATTGCATAGGAAGAGATCCACGTCCTTGGACAGAAGGCTGATGGTCTCGAGAATGAGCACCACCTTGACGTGAAGTAGCCCCCCCTTGGCCGGATGACTGACCCATCTTTTTGCCTTTACAACTAACCACATCTTTCCAAGGAGCCTCCTCTTGAACTACTTGTTTTCCTCTATCCTCAACTTGGTGTACATCAACATGTTGTGCATCAGAAGTATTGTATGTGCCCTCCACAACCATGTAAGAAGCCTCCTTGCCCACTTGAGACTCCACGTTAACATTGTCATTGAGCTTGCATGAAATACCCCAATTGACCACATTGAAAACAATGTCCAACAAAAGCTTCCCAACGGAGCTTGAAATGCATACACCTCATTCTTGTTGACTTAAGGCACAACCATGGAGGACGGGGACAGGCGGTATTCCATAACATACATAATCTATTCCGATTGTTGGACCTAGAACAGGGTGGAACCAAGACTTTTCCCAAAGATTGCATTGCCTCATGCAGCAGCCAATACATAGCAGAACAATTCTCCACCTCCACCTAAATGGGACATTCCTGCCTAAGAATTTCGTGAAACTCAGCCAAGGGTCTCCATGGGATAGCATGCACCAACTTGCCCTCAAAAAACAAAGGCACTTTCTGAAGCACCAATTGCCGAGCTTCAGGCGTTTTAAACATAATTTCAAAAAACCCCATTGGGTCCATCAAAAATTTCATCTACCACATCTGACTGCAGAAGGGAAGTCAACCACTGACGGATCATATGCATTGGCGGCAAGCGCCTTGTGAAAAAGAAAATTGCAGCCTTCTCATGGAAGGCTCCCAGGACCTGCAAAACATGGGGCATGTCCATTGACACTTTCAAAACATCCAAAATATCCACTGCCTTTGATTCATTATGTTCCACATATTCTTGAAGAAGGGAGTTCGTGAAATCCAACAAGTAATCCCAATCCACCTGTGCATAATTACGAACATTGTTTGACCCATCATCCAACAAGGGCATATTTGTCTCTACGGTTGCTGCCATAGTAGACTCTCTCTCTCTCTCTCTCTCTCTCTCTCTCTCTCTCTCTCAACTATGTAGATAGATGGGCGTGGATGGCATGCCATTCATTGATGTGTGGCCAGCAGGGAAAGACATGACCAAGGAGAGGCCTCCTTTGCTGAAATTCAGGGATGCTCTTACTCGTCATGCTTTTATGGCCATATGGGTTGCATTGAAAGGCACCAAGATCTACATAGGGGATGGCCTCACCCCTTTGCAGGTGGAGCAAAGAAAGGTTGGCATGAAAGAGGTTCACGAGGCACACAAAGGAGGGAAATGGGCCATCTATTGGGATGGTTGGGTCATCATAACAGAGAGATGCCCAACATGATGAGATAGGGTATATGAGACTGTAGGCCACTCTATGGGCTATCCATAGGTGTCACTCATTCCTTGGTATGTGCCTTGTAGGCCTAGATATTATCAGTTAGGACCTATGGTACTGTTAGTACTAGTTCCGATTGGGACACCTAGTACAT
The DNA here is from genome assembly GCF_041138505.1 of Cibotium barometz. Classification (NCBI taxonomy): domain Eukaryota; kingdom Viridiplantae; phylum Streptophyta; class Polypodiopsida; order Cyatheales; family Cibotiaceae; genus Cibotium; species Cibotium barometz. The sequence goes on along the minus strand of NC_141090.1, from coordinate 36,257,026 downwards.
GTATGACACCCATTTAGGGGTTCATCATATTAGGTGTATCTTTTGTACCTTCTATCTCTTCAGCAATACATCTACAGTAGCACGCTTTGCTTCAGGCCTTCTTCTCCTGTTGCTTCCGTTGTCCACTCCACCCAACAGTGGTATCAGAGCCAGCCTTACACTTGTGTTCTAGCTCTCCTTAGCCTCCCCCGAGTCCTCCATTGCTCATTGGGAGTCTGCTGCCCTGCTGGTCGTCACATTTACAGCCTGTTCGAGGCTCTTCAGCTGCTGTCCAAGGCTTCCAGAGCCTTTTTGTCGCTATAACTTGCCTTATTGCTGCTTCCACGTTGAGGCGACTGCGTCTAGGCCCTGCTACAGCATTTTCGAAGTCTTCTACAGCACCCGTGGCCATCTGTCGCCACTTTTTGTACTGCAGATCCAGGCGCCCAGCTCCTACGACCTCAACCAGACTCAGATCCAGGCGCCCAGCTACCTCTCTAAAGTCATCTGCAGGAGGCGTCTTGCTGTCGCGACCGTTTCCAACCATTTCGAAGCAGATTTGTGTCATTTCGTGAGCTTGCCTCCAGTCAGATCCAGCCACGTGGCACCTCAAACGGCTGCAAGGATACCTCAAAATCAGTCGCTTCTTGATTTCTTAGCAGGGTGACCAGTTTGAGGACACATTTTCGGAAAGTTTTACTGCTGCTTTGGAGGATTTGGAAGTTGGCAAATCAAAGGGCTTTTGAGGGCATTTGCTGTCCTTCACTTCCTCTTGCTGTTAGAAGCTCCCTCGAGCATTTTCAACAGTTCAGGAAGCTCTTTTATTGAGGTATTTCATTTCTGCAAATTTTTTTCCATTTATTTGCAGCTTCTTTGGCATTGGATAAGGCCCCGTGCTGCCTTGGGAAGGTCCTGTGTTGCGTTGGGATTTTTTATTGCAGGTCGATACTTTGTGACAGTTGCACATTTGCAGTCATTTTGTGCACAAGGCCTTGAGGCTCATTTGGTCACTTTATTTGCAGTTGACAGCTTGAGGCTCCTAATCTTGCCTTTGTCACATTTGGATTTGTGCATTTGTTTGCATAATGGCCAGTGGCAAGGATGATCTTTTTGGGGCTTTCGGTGCTGACGACAAGCTTGATGGGGTGAATTATTCTATGTGGTCATGTATGATGAAGCATGTCTTGGTGGCCAAGAATTTGTGGAACATTGTGAATGGCAATGAGCCTAGGCCTGTCAGGCAAGCTACATCTTCCTCACATCCAGTGGTTCTTCCCGTGCTGCTTTTGTACCTCCTACTCAGGAGATGATTCAGTGGGATGGCCGTGATGCTAAGGCATAGGCAGTGATTGCTCTTTTTGTTAAGAAGAGTATTGTACCTCATATCAGATCATGTGTTACTACTAGAGAGTCTTGGGATAAGCTTGCCTCTTTGTATCAGGTACGCAACGAGGCCCATGTTGCCTATCTCCGCAAGTAGTTAGAGGATCAACATATGAACGAGGGTGATAGCATGGATGCCTATTTGACAGCTTTCAAAGATTTGAAAGAGCAATTGGCCAACATTGATGAGGATATTCCTGATTCTCAGCTTGTATCCGGCACATTGGATGGATTGCGTGACTCTTACCAAGGTTTTGCTACTACCTTGAGGTTGGTTGCCATGGGCAATGCCAACTACTATTCCTTTGTTCAGTTGGTTGCACTTTTATTGCAGGAGGAGCAGAGTCGCTCTAACAGAAATGCCAGTATGCGTTCTGATCAAGCATTTGCAGCCAATGATGGGAATAAGGGAAAATTTCAGAAATCTGCCCCTAAAAATATAGCAAATCAGTCTTCTTCTTCATCATCCCAGGGTGATCAAAAGAAGAAGAAGAGGTGTAATTACTGCAGGGTTGCAGGCCATGATATAGCTGAATGCAGGAAAATGATTGCTTCTGAAAAGAAGAAGAAAGAAAAGGGACTTGCGGTCTCCACTGCCTCTGGCAATGATGCCACTCCTAATGAGCATGCTCATTTTGCCACGGAACAGTCTTGGAGTTTCATAGTCCAATGCCATTATGATCCTTCTGTACATGATGCAGGTGATGCTTGCATGTCAGTTTCAGCTTCCATGTGGTTCTTTGATAGTGGTGCTTCTAAGCACATCACTTCCTGCAGGACATTGTTCACTTCCCTTGCTGATGCCCCAAAGGGGGGTTCTGTGACGTGTGTCAACAATGCATCCTATATGGTTAAGGGTGTTGGGCAGGTTGCAGTCACTTCAGTAGGCAATGTTGTCACTCTGGAGAATGTTTTATATGTGCCAAGCATACGCAAAAATCTTATTTCCATTTCAGCTTTTGCTACTTGTGGACATAAGATTGTTTTTGATGGGCATAGGTGTGCAGTCTATGACTTGAGTCATGCCGATGCTATTGTTTTGACTGGTACTCTTCAGGGGGGCTTGTATAGCCTGGATGCATATGATAGATGCAGTGATAGTTCAGCCCATGATGCCCATGCTGTGGATGCAGATGTACTCCTTGACACATATTTATGGCATGAGAGGTTTGGTCACCTCAATCTTAATGCCTTGGTACGGTTGCCACAAATGGTTGAAGATATGCCACAGATGCGCATGCCTACTAAGAAACATATCTGTGAAGCTTGCCTACTTGGCAAGATGCACCGCTTTGCTCTCCCCAAAGATGGCAGAGTTGGGGCATCTCGCAAGTTATTTCTTGTTCACAGTGATGTGTGTGGTCCCATGAAGACCGCATCTATTGGTGGCTTCTACTACTTTGTCACCTTCATTGATGACTTTACCAGGTACACTTGGATATTTGCATTGAAGTCCAAGTCGGAGGTGTTCACATGCTTCAAGCACTTCATTGCCTTGGCTGAAAATGATGCAGGCTTGAAGATTGCCAATATGAAATCTGATAGAGGGGGGGAATACATGTCTAAAGAATTCAATGATTACTTGGCAGCCCGTGGTATTCATCATGAGTGCACAGTGCCTTACACTCCTCAACAGAATGGAGTAGCTGAGTGGAAAAAGAGGACCATTATGGAGATGGCTAGGTGTATGCTTAAGGGCAAGAATTTGCCTAATATGTTTTGGTTGGATGTAGTGATGTGTGGAAATTATGTCTTGAACAGATGCCCAACTAAAGCATTGAGAACAGTCACACCCTATGAGGCTTGGAAAGGTCTCAAGCCATCCATTTCCCATATGCGTACTTTCGGGTGTTTGGCCTATGCACATGTGCCTTCACAGAGATGGACAAAGTTGGATGATAAGGCTATCAAATGCATATTTTTGGGATACAGTGCAGAGAGCAAAGGTTATAGACTTTATGAGCCCTCATCACGTAGGGTGGTTGTCAGTAGAGATGTTATCTTTGATGAGACATCCTCTATGCCTTTGCGGGGTTGCAAAATGCAGTCCACACTTGGTGTCTCGGACATTTTTGACAGTCTTGTGCCATTGCTTGGTTCCGATGCCTCCGATGATGCACCACAGGATACACTCCTCCACATACTGCTCATTTACAGCCTATCACACAGTCCGGACAACCACCTGTTGTGACACAGATGCCACATGCTCTTGAGGATGTTGTGGAAGAGGCAGTAGAGCAGGAATTGGCTAACATAAGATAGCCTAAAAGAGATCCTTGTTGGTTCTTTGACACTTTGAAGGACAACAAGTTAGATGCTCCTTTGCCAGCCCGTACGAGAGCTGCAGTCAAAAGAGATTTGGCAAACTCGGTTGCTCATGCTTTGATTGCTACAGCATGTGATGAGGAGCCTGTTTGTCATAGAGATGCCTTTTCAAATAAATTGTGGATGCAAGCCATGCAAGATGAATTGAACTCCATTCATGCCAATCAAACCTGGGAGTTATGTGACTTGCCTGCAGGTAAACATGCCGTGGGGACTAAGTGGGTTTATAAAGTGAAGAGGAAAGCTGATGGTTTAGTTGACAGGTACAAAGCCCGTCTTGTGGCCAAAGGCTATGCTCAGAAAGAGGGCATTGATTATGAAGAAACCTTTGCTCCCACTTCACGTATCACCACCATTAGATGTGTTATTGCCGTGGCTGCCCATAATAATTGGGAAGTGCATCAGCTGGATATCAAGACAGCATTTCTCATGGTCTATTGGCAGAGGAAGTCTATGTTGCACAACCTCCTGGCTTTGAGGTTGTAGGTTCTGAAAATAAGGTATGCCGGCTTAAGAAAGCCTTGTATGGATTGAAGCAGGCACCTTGGGCTTGGTATGACAGGATTCACACTCATTTGCTCAGCCTTGGTTTTCAGAATAGTCCCACAGAGGTGACTTTATATATCCGCAAGAGGGGGGCAGATTTGCTGATTTTGATGATTCTCACTGGGCCACATCCCAAGAAAATTGCAGATTTTAAATGGGAATTACAGCAATCATTTGCTCTTATTGATCTTGGCCAGTTGCAGTACTATTTGGGCATACAATTTGCTCGGACTGAGGGCGGGATTATTATGTCACAATCCAAGTACATTGGGCCGCTCTTACAGAGATTTCAGTTTGAGGACTGCAAACCCGTCTCCACCCCATTAGAGACTGGTTTTTGTTTCTCTGTTGAAGATACCAGTGGACCTTGTGATGCTACCTCTTATTAGCAGGCAGCTGGTTGTTTACTTTACTTGTATCATACTCGGCCGGACTTGCAGTACGTGGTCTCCCAGTTGAGCAGGTTTATGCACAGTCCCACTCATCACCATTGGCATGCAGTGTGTCTTCAGATATATCAAAGGCACACAACACTTGGGCCTTTTTTACAAGGCTGATTCTTCACTTATCATGCATGGGTTCACTGATAGTGATTGGGCTGGTTGCTATGATACATGCCGATCCCATAGTGGCAATTGTTTCATGCTTGGCTATTCATGCATCTCTTGGTTCAGCAAGAAGCAAGCGACAGTTGCCACATCTAGTTGTGAGGCTGAGTACAGAGCAGCTTTCACAGCTACAGTAGAGTGTGTTTGGCTACGGAAACTACTTGCAGATCTTCTAGTTGGTTAGACTATTTCTACAGTCATTCATACTGACAGTCAGAGTACAGGGCAGCTTTCACAGCTACAGTAGAGTGTGTTTGGCTACGGAAACTACTTGCAGATCTTCTAGTTGGTTAGACTATTTCTACAGTCATTCATACTGACAGTCAGAGTGCTTTGGCTATTGCACGAAATCCTGTGTTTCATGCTCGCACGAAACACATTGAGGTTCATTACCACTATGTCAGAGAGCGATGGTCAGATGGTGACATTCAGTTGTCTTACATTCCCACTGAAGACAACTTGGCAGATCTCTTCACGAAGGCTCTCTTGCGACCAAAGTTTGAGGCTTTTCGACAAGCTTTACACTTGGTACCATTTGTTACGTGATCTGCTACTCTGTACAGTCATAGGTTGCTATATCCATATTGGACAAATTTGTGCAACCATAACCTTTAGTCTTCAGGTATCTTGAGACGTTTCTTGGATACTTCAGTCCATACCGTCGAGGGGGGTTTGTAGGCCACTCTATGGGCTATCCATAGGTGTCACTCATTCCTTGGTATGTGCCTTGTAGGCCTAGATATTATCAGTTAGGACCTATGGTACAGTTCGTACTAGTTCCGATTGGGACACCTAGTACATGTATGACACCCAGTTAGGGGTTCATCATATTAGGTGTATCTTTTGTACCTTTTATCTCTTCAGCAATACATCTACAGTAGCACGCTTTGCTTCTGGCCTTCTTCTCCTGTTGCTTCCGTTGTCCACTCCACTCAACAGAGACCAATGATTTGCTTCACTTAGCTACATGGAATAGCAATGTGACTTTATGGTATGACGTGGGTGGCTTCACCAAGACTTACTCTTGGTGAGTTATCATTTTTTATTCAGAGACTCATTGAAGCTTCGAAATGGGGCTACTTGAGGTATCAGGATGTGTATGGGAGTCAGCATAGAGAGGGCAGACATGCACCACTAGGGGGGCGGGGGTCAGGAGGAGTGGCATGCCTGTTTAGGCCCCACATATGCAGAGTGCTCACAATGGTCAGGTAGGATGAGGAGGCCTGTTTCATGTGGATGCCTTTAACCTGGCCAAGCTCCCAGATATTACACATTGCAGTATGTTATTTCCCACCAGAGACGTCTCCCTATGCATGGGATTTGTTGCAAGATGGACAGTGGCCATATGCCCCTTTGTTTGCAGATATTATGGAGTGGCACAAGAGGGTCGTAGCAATTGTTGGTATGCATACATCACCAGTTGGTTTGAGTCATGGCTTTGGGATGGACTGCCTCCCCCCTTTGAGTATAGCTTGGACACCACCCACACAACCACCACCCCCACTGCCCCCCCCCCTCTTTTGTTCATCTGTTATGGCAGGAGACCAACTGCATCATCCGTCTAGATCTCACTAGACTTCATACACACCGGACATGGGTATCCCAGGCTGAGCTTTCCATAAAGCTTCAGTTTTTCAAAGAGCATTTCTTGAGGGTCAGTGGGGATGGTTTTTGTTGTATTTAGGGTTAGGGTTTACACATGCTAAGGTTGATGAAAGGTATCCATGGTGCGAGTGTGTGCAGAGGTAGTGAGAGAGAGATGACGAAGCTCAGAGTGTTGCACAATGATGATGTAAATCCTTCACCAAGTACATTACTTTTATAGGCTTAGAGCCTTATCTTTTGACTCAATCATATGCTAATACAATGACACATGTTGCACATATGACATGACTGCTTACTATGTACACACATAATATCTAGCCTTTAGAGGCTGTTCACACACATGGGCACAACTACACACACTAAGGGGTGGTTCACATACATACACTTGCAAAGGGCTGATTTACACACACAAAGCTCTGAATCCTGACAACAAACCGCTCCCCCGACCCCCCTCTTCAGAGCAAATGTGGAGAAGTGCCTGAGAAAGCCTTCAGCAACATCATCAATGATGGCCTTTGGATGACACACTATTGGTGCCAACACCCGAGCCTGAGGTCAACAAGGCATGATAAAGGAGCTCCACCATAGCTGGAAAATCCAAGACCTCCCCCGTAGCAATAAGCGCCTCACCCCCCCCCCCCCCCCCAAAAAAAAAATAAATAAAAAATAAAAATAAAAATAAAAAAATAAAAAATAAATTTAAAAATCATCGTAACTTGCAGGTGCAATAGTTTGCACTCATGCAAGAGGTGAGGCTATGACATGGAAACGGAACCTTTTATACGATCAAGGTCTTTATAGACACTATATTTACATCTCATTTTTAGGGGACAACCCGGGCAGATCGTAGTCTTTCTCATCAATAGAAAGACCATGTATTGCTACGGTGTTTGCCATTTCTTGTTCAATTTCTTCTTGTTCTTTTGCTAAGTTATCATTTGCTACAAAATAAGCATGATGCTTTTCTTGTTTTTGTTCCATTTTCTTGAAGCATAGCTTCTTTATGCCCAAGTCTCTTGCAGTACTGACATCAGATCTTGCTTCCCTTTTTGTCCCTCCATTTACTAATTAGAGCTCTGTCAAGGTCAAGACCGCTGTTATCTTCCTCCTTTAGCCTTCTATCTTCTTCGATAAGCATAGCCACTCTATCCTCTTGAGACGAATCTCATGCTAGTTAAAGAATATATAAGATATGAGAAGAACGTGATATCTTTTGTATGCTCTTAAGAAGCAGAGCTACCTTGTCATCGTCATCAACAACTCCTCCTATGCTCTAGAGTTGTTGTGTGACTAATACAATATTGCACAGGTGTTCACTGAGTTCATTACTCTTACGCATCCTTAGATCAAAGAATTTTTGCGTTGAAAATAGTTTTGAATTGACAATCTTCATTGATGTCTTCCAAGAGCCATACTTTTTTTGGACCCTCCTCAGCTCCAGGCTCCGTGTCAATTCCTTCGACAATGTTCCAAAGCCGATCTTTCACAAGCATGAGCTGCATCTTTGTTTGCCATGTTGGGAAGCTGGTGCCGTTGAACTTGACCATGAAATAGGTGCTTGATGAAGTGGCCCAATCCATTTTGAAGGATTGTTGAGTAGAGCCTCTGGAGGCCGTCAGTTGGTGTCAGTTGTCAAGGTTGCTGGGAGGCCAAGATGAGAGAGTGCAGGCAGACGGAGAGACATCAGCGGGTTGAAGCAAAAGGAGCAGAAAGCAGTGAGAACGAGGATGGCTTAGATGTAGGTTGTCTTGACAACGAGCAGAGGCAACGTCAACAAATGCAAAAGAATGTGGGCGGCGAGGAAACTCCAGCAGCGACACAGAAAGGGAGTTCCACCCAGGGAGTGGGTGGCTCGGCCGTGGTCCCCCCCTGCCCCCCCCCCCTCAAATCCGGCAATGCTATCACAAGCGCCACCAAGGTGATGTATCAAACTGTGAGCGAGATTGAGGCCAATAAGAGCACGATCATTGATGTCTTCCAAGAGGCATACTTTTTCTGGACCCTCAGCTCCAAGCTTCGTGTCAATTCCTTTGAGAATGTTCCAAAGCCGATCTTGCATAAGCATGAGCGGCATCTTTGTTTGCCATGTTGGGAAGCTGGTGCCGTTGAACTTGACCATGAAATAGGTGCTTGATGAAGTGGCCCGATCCATCTTGAAGGATTGTTGCATAGAGGCTCTGGAGGTCCTTAGTTGGTGTCAGACTCGGCAGTTGTCAAGGTTGCTGGGAGGCCAAGATGAGAGAGCGTAGGCGGACGGAGAGACATCAGAGGGTTGAAGCAAAAGGAGCAGAAAGCAGTGACAAGGATGGCTTAGATGTAGGTTGTCTCGACAACAAGCAGAGCCAGCGTCAATAGATACAAAAAAATGTGCGTGGCGAGGAAAGTCCAGCAGTGGCACAGAAAGGGAGTTCCACCTAGGGAGTGGGTGTCTCGGCCGTGTTCTTTGCCCTGCCACCCCCCCCCCCCCTCCCCTTTCCCAAGTCCGGCAATGCTATCACAAGCGTCACCAAGGTGATGTATCAAACTGTGAGCAAGATTGAGGCCAATAAGAGCATGATCATTGATGTCTTCCAAGAGGCATACTTTTTCTGGACCCTCCTCAGCTCCAGGCTTCGTGTCAATTCCTTTTACAATGTTCCAAAGCCGATCTTGCATAAGCATGAGCAGCATCTTTGTTTGCCATGTTGGGAAGCTGGTGCCGTTGAACTTGACCATGAAATAGGTGCTTGATGAAGTGGCCCGATCCATCTTGAAGGATTGTTGCATAGAGGCTCTGGAGGTCGTCAGTTGTCAAGGTTGCTGGGAGGCCAAGACGAGAGAAGGTAGGTGGACGGAGAGACATCAGTGGGTTGAAGCAAAAGGAGCAGAAAGCAGTGACAATGAGGATGGCTTAGATGTAGGTTGTCTCGACAACGAGCAGAGGCAGCGTCAGCCGATGCAAAAAAATGTGGGCTGCGAGGAAACTCCAGCAGAGGCACAGAAAGGGAGTTCCACCCAGGGAGTGGGTGGCTCAGCCGTGGTCTTGGCCTTTCCCCCCCCTCCCCCCCCCCAATGCTATCACAAGCTCCACCAAGGGTGGCAGCGAGATGGAGGAGTAGCGGGAGGAGTTGGCATTGTGGTAGTGGTGCTCAAGGTGGTGCTAGCAGGGATGCAACCGGTGGCGATGTTGTGTAGGTTGTCTCGACAACGAGCAGAGGCAGCGTCAGCAGATGCAAAAAAATGTGGGCTGCGAGGAAACTCCAGCAGAGGCACAGAAAGGGAGTTCCACCCAGGGAGTGGGTGTCTTGGCCGTGGTCTTGGCCGCCCCCCCCCCCCCCCCCCCCCCGGCAATGCTATCACAAGCTCCACCAAGGGTGGCAGCGAGATGGTGGAGTAGCGGGAGGAGTTGGCATTGTGTGAGTGGTGCTCAAGGTGGTGCTAGCAGGGATGCAACCGGTGGCGATGTTGTGTAGGCGGATGCTGAATATATCGGCAGTGGTCATCGAGAGTTCCAGTCATACTCCACAGACATGCATGTCCCACGCCATGAGGATTGGCATTGGTCAGCTGAGTGTCGTCACACTATCTTCACGGAGAGCAGAGGGCATCCCATGATGAATATCACCTTGAAAGAAAGCTTAGTCAGTTGCTGACTCTGGTCAAGTGGTGGTCTAGTTTGACTAGTGGGTCAGAAATAGGATGACACATCTCAAACCCCACTGCAAACAGGCAACGACAGCATTTGTGGACCTTTTAGTACATACGGGAATTTAGATGGCATGCCCTCAAGCGTCTCAACTCTCAGATTGTGCAAACATGCACGTGTTTTATTTATTATCTGGACCACTCCACCTTGCTTGAGTTCTATATCAATATATAAGCCTTTGTTTCAGCAATGACGGGCATGATAAATGAAACTTCGATGTAGAACTCATATAGCTGATTTGACTCTGAATTTCAGGTATGTAATGGACGAACTTGGCTCTGCAATCCGGCACAGTGATGAACCCAATTTTAGAGTGGCTCCATTCATGTACATGCCAGATGGAACTTTACAGTCTGCTATCAGGTAACCTTTATATTTTTCCTTATGCTTCTGTTGCATTTCAGTCCAAAGTAGGGTTTAGTTTCCCTGGCATGTGTTTAGTCTTAAATTATTTGATTATGTGCTATCATTAATACATGTCAAGATGCATGGAGGATAATCCATGGATGATAGTTATAACCCTTATTCGGGGAAAAGGTGTGAAATTGTCTGTAAGAAAAAGGAAATTTGTTTTTGTTTTTGTTTTTTTTTTTTGTGCACGCTCAAAACTAGTGAGTTTAAGAGCTTTTGAAATATTTATCTCGTGTTCAGCCTTGGAACGATTGAGTGTAAGGTTAGTAGTTGGGTGCAAGTGTGTCAAATCCCCCAGGGTCACCTTGTGGGGAAAACCTGTTGTTACAAGACCCGAAACCTGCAAACAAAGCCATAAACCGTGAAGGGGGTGCAGGCCTGACTCACCACCCAACCATGAGAGCCGTGGGCAAAGCCCACAAGACCTGGCTGTCCCCACCGAGCCATGAGCTGAGCTAACTAGCAAGACGCACCGACTAGTCTCTACCCCATGACGTCCCATACCGCCACGGAGCTACCCTCGCAGGCCTCGAGATTGCTGCGGCCTTGGCTGCATGAAGTAGGTGCACGTCTGCACTAGATCTAGGCTCCTGATTGCAGAGCTCTCGCATAGCCTCGTGAGACTCTGACTAACTGATTGACCTTGGCTACCCTTTTATAGGCTCTTGGCTGGTCACCAGGCGTCCACACATGTGCGCCCGCCTGTCAGTCCATCCCTAGCTCAGCTTGCCAATCAGCCTGCCTAGCTCCAAGCTACCCCAAGCCTCGAAGCTAGTCTTATGTGCGTGCTGCACACGGTAGATACACTCTGTGTACATGACATACTCCCCTTCCTCTAAGAGCTCACTCCTGAGCTCAGTAAAAACTCAAGGTAATCCTGCTAAAGGGTAGTCAATGTCTCCCATGTAGCGTCCTCCTCAACACGATCCTTCCACTTGATCTTGTATTCCGTGAGTAGCATACGCCGCAATCGTCTTTCACAAAATCCAAGAATCTTTTCTGGTTTGTGCGGCACAAATGTTATATCCTCGACATCTATGATTTCTTGAGAAGTAACTAGCTGGTCTGCTCCACCCAGTACTTCCTTAAGTCTACTGACATGAAATACGGGATGAACTTTCATATGAGAAGGCAAGTCCAATTCATATGCAACTGAACCAATTTGACGGTTAACTATAGTTGTTTCTCGTACCGGTACGAATGGACTCGTACCGTACGAGTTTTTTTTTCTTTTTTTCCTCCAAAAAATTTTTCCATTGAAAAAAAAATCCAAATGCTTTAAAAAAATATAGAAACCCTGCTTAACGAAGATCCCAAATGCTCGCAATACTTCGCAACTTTCGTGTCCACTCAGTATTCCATATGGGGTTGTTGAGAGACCTAAAAAATCTGGCGAGGTAGACTGGTAGTGTACACTTGATTGGTAGGATGAGAGAATCTTGCTACATCCCTGGTATAGGTAGACTAGACAGTTAGATTCTCAATTTATGTACGAGGGAGAAGATTTGGACATGGCCATTTTGATCTAGAGAGGACTCCCTAAACCTATCACCCTAGATGCACTGCTCGTATTTGTGCAAGGACGGTCCCTTAAACGCTACACTGGGAGACCTTTGGTATTGCATTACCCATCTAGGTTTTTTTTTGGAGACAATCGGGAGATCCAATTGGGGGAGATACATATCCATGTTTTGGTTCCTCAAGCACTGTAGACTCCCCCCCTCCCAACCTTCCATCACATTCAAGCTTGAAGCTCCATAGGTTGTAAGTGTAAAAAATAAAAACCGTATTTTATCGTACGGTATCTGAAAATTTCATATCGTACCAAAAATTTCCGTACGATATCGTATTTTCGTATCGTGACAACTATGCAGTTAACCCGAAATGGTCCGCAGTATCTAGGGGATAATTTCAAAGATCGGCCTGTCCGTAAAGTCTCAGAATCTTTTGGAACTCGCAAATACACGATCGTTTCTTCAAAGAATTCTCTTGGTGAACGATGTTTATTAGAATAAAATCCGTCTCTATCTTGAGTGTTTCTAATAGATTCCTTCGCAACTTGTAACATTTCTTGCATGGCTTACAAAAAAGTACGCGCTGCATCATGCCAAAGTCTGGAAAATCCCATGGTAACAGGTGATCTAGGTTGAAATCTGTACATAAGCATAAAAGGACTAAAACCTGTACTCGTATGCTTAGTATTGTTACATGCAAATTCTAACATAGGAAGATAATCCTTCCATGAACCCTGTCTTTTGGAGACATGCACAAAGCGTGTCCTCCAAAGTCTGATCCACCCTTTTAGTCTGGCCATCAGATTGAGGATGATCTAAGGAACTCAAATTCAAAGTTGTTTCCAACTTCTCAAAAACAAGCCTCCAAAAGTCACTTGTAAACTTAGAGTCCCTATCACTGACTATGTCTTGCAGTAAGCCGTACAGTCTAAACAATTGCTTGATAAACTACTTGCTAATTGCGTAGCTGTAGCAGTCTTCCATGTAGGTAAAAATCTAGCCATCTTTGTCAAGCAGTCTACCACAACCCAAATAGAATCACGGCCTTGACGTGTTCTTGGCAATCCGGTAATAAAATCCATCGAAATACTTTCCCATTTATTGATCTGCAAAGGATGTAACATCCCAACCTGTCTAAAGTGTTCAGCTTTATTCGCTTGACAAATCTGACACTTGAGGACATAATCTTCAACATTCCCTTTCATCGTTGGCCAATAGAAATCGAGTCTCACTAAAGCTAATGTCTTGTGTATCTTGGGGTGTCTAGCAGAAGGAGCGTCGTGACACTCCTTATTAAGAATCTTGGACCTAATGTTCGGGACCTGCGGTACACAAATTTTGTCATTACGGAACAGTAAACCATTCCGAATCATCCACTGGCCTCCTGCAGCCTGAATCATCCACTGGCCTCCTGTAGCCTGAAGCATAGGCTACTTAGTCACCGAGTCTTGGTCAATCAATGAGCTCCCGTCTTGAATTCTCTGCCAATATGGATCAAAATAACTATCAGTCTTGCAAAGCCTTGTCAATGACTGAAATAAGGCAATGGAAATATCAGTGAATGACAAAGTATTCACCTCTCTTATCTGACTAAGCGCATCTGCCACACTATTCATGGACCCCTTGTGATAGCATATTTCAAAATCAAAATCTTGCATTAACTCTGTCCATCTAGCTTTTTGTCCTCTCAAATCAACTGCATCACACATACTTGATTGAATGATGATCAGTCAACGCCACAAACTTAGAGCCATATAAATAATGTCTCCAAACCTTGAGAACGTAAATGATAGCGTAAAGCTTCTTCTCAGGGGTTAGCCAATGAGATTGAGTATCATCCATCTTTCGACTCTCGAAAGTAACATGTCTACCATCTTGAAATAGAGCAGTGCCGATTGGATAGTCACTCGCGTCGGTCTCAAGAATAAGTTGATTCGATTTACGTCCACGACCTTTCAACAAGTCGGTCATTGGTAGTGTGAGCTGAGAGTACTCCCGCACATATTTTCGAAGAAAAACAACAAAACCGAGAAAAGAATAAAGTTGTCTCACTGTCTGCGGTATCGACCAAGCCAAAACCTTTTGCACTCGGTCATAGTCAATGCTCAACTCCTCTCGTGTGATCTTGTGTCCCAAGTAAGTGATTTCTGTCAAAAAAACTCACATTTACTAAATTTAGCGTATAGTCGATTCTGTCTTAAAATAATCAAGACAATTGTAAGGTGTCTAACATGATCCTCGAGAGTATGACTGTAAACCAAAATATCGTCTAGGAACACCACCACGAACTTTCCTAAATGTTCACGAAAAAGATCGTTCATCATTTGCTAGAAAATGGTTGGAGCATTGGTCAACCTAAAAGGTAATACGAGAAACTCGTAATGGCCATACCTAGTCTGAAAGGCAGTTCTTTCGACGTGCCTTTCGTGAATACGTATCTGGTGGTAGCCAGTACGTAAATCTATTTTCGTGAAATACCTCGCTCCCACTAAACGGTTAATCAGGTCATCTGATCTAGGGAGAGAATAGCGATTCTTGATTGTCACTTTATTCAGTCTCTTGTAATCTACACACATTCGTCAGGTGTTATCCTTCTTTCTCCGAAGTGGCATAGGTACATCCCAAGGTGATTTACTTGGACGAATCTAGCCCATCCTCAAATAGTCTGCGAGTTGTTTAGCCAACTCATCTTCCTCAACCTGATTTATCCTGTAAGGCGGAATGTTAACAGGTTAAGCATCAGGGACTGGATCAATATGATGATCCACTGTCCTTTCGGGTGGTAAACCCGATGGTAGCTCCTTAGGAAATACATCTTGAAACGAGTCAAGTAACTTCTTTAATTCTTTGCTTTCAAACACACTTAATTCATTAACATCCATAGCAGGGACGAGAAATGAAGAAAGTGGAATCAAGACAGAGTGGAAAGTAGTATACAAAGAAGAATCCATTATATTTTCAAAATCAACTGTATTTATGAGAGGTCCTTGAGAGGGATGTATATAATCACCTTGAATGCAAAACTGGATGTTCCTATGTTCAAAAGAAAAAGAATGACCAAACCAATCTATTTCGACCTTAAGGGTCTTAAACCACTCAATCCCTAATAGCAAGTCTACGTGCTCTAGGTGCATAACATAGCACTCCAGAACATCGTTGTAGTCTTGAATCCGGATTGGTAGCTTCTCCACCTTTCGATCCCACACTTGCCGACTTGCAGGTAAGCGTACCTCGTAGGTATGATCGCTAGGCGTTGTGTCCAGACCCAATTTCTGCACAAGTTTGTAATTGACAAAGTTGTGTTAGCTTCCGGGGTCCAGAAGAACGTGTATATTATGGCCGTTCCCTTTTACATAAACTCGGAGAAGATCGTGCAAGCCGAAAACCTTAGAGTTGAATAGACGATCAGAACATGTACTAGGGTAAGAAAGAACATTGACCAAAGTACCTGTCAAAGACAACTGGTTGGCTGCCTTTGTCTTGGATCCTGCGTTGGTCTTGGCACCCTTCTTCTTCGGGCACTCGTTACGCATGTGTCCTTTTTCTTCGCAGATGAAGCAACGTTCCTCCTCCTTGAGCTTCAAAGCCCTGAGGAGACAGTTTTTTTTTATATGCTAGAGTCAAATTAGAATTCTTCGAAGGTTGGTCCCTAGACTTCCCTTCTGTCGTGCTAGTCATGGGCGCGGAGAACTTCATTTTGTGCTTGTTTCCTTGCTCGGTTATGGTCTTGGTTTTGAAAGAGACCATCGTATCATCATAAATATGGGCAGAGTGAATGGCCTCGTTCAAAGTTTTGCACTTGTTATTCTTGACCTGTAAATGGTACGAGTCTGGTAATCCTGCTATGAAGAAACGCAAAAGAGTAGTAGAATCCATCTTCGTAGCTTTCAAGTCTCTAAATTTCTAGAGGTAGACCTCATAAGTGAGGTTCTGCGATGTCATGGTCAAACTGGCAAACTGAGCAACTATGTCGTAGTCATCCTCCTCCTTGAGGAACTCCTTCTTGAAAACTTCTTCAAACTGCGCCCAGGTTGTCGGTTTAGGTGTAAGCCCAGCAAGGCGTGTAGTGATAGACTCAACCACGTGTCTAAGAGATAAAGTTATAAAGAGAGAGAGGGGAGAGAGAAAAGGGAATGGGGATCTTGCACAGTACACCACACTGAGCGTGGAACAGGCCCCGCCCCCTTTCAGGAATTTATTGAGGAACAATCCATGGGCACGTTGGCTAAGATCAATACAATCAATGAATACAAAACAGACAGATATGCCGATGTAGGATATCCAAGTCGATATTGATGTTGTGATGGCCGTACGGACGCGAGCCCAGTACGAGCGGACGTCCGGCACGAAACACCACGTCTTTGCCGCACGCGGCCCTTGATGGCTCATGACGGCTCCACCGGCCTGTCGAGCGCGTTGCGCGCGTTTGCCTTGCGGGTCTCACCGACACTTGCCCTTCATGCCCGGCTCGGCTCCAGGGGCCTCACTCGGGACTTGCCTTCCATCCATGCCCTGCCGGCCTAGGGTCCATTGCGGCCCCGTCGGCACGGCCTGGCCCGCCGGCCACGTCGGCGGCCGTTTTTCCACCGTCCACGGTCCCGTCGGCTCATTCGGTCCCGACTCCGTCAAGGTAGGGAGGGCATCCCCCGGAGGCACTCGGCTCCCGTGAACACCGCTCGCAACGTGGGAGGCCTAACGTGCCTACCCGGTGCGTGAGTGCGTCTCGGTGCCTACCATGGGTCCATGCTTTGCCCCTCCAAGCACTTCCTCCCCATATAGATGCATTATATTCGGGGCGGTCTAGCATACCCCTCGGGCACCATGTCCCTCTGGATAGAAATCCCGCGACGCGTCACGGTAAACGGCCGTTTTGGCCGTTGTATTTTTGCCATTTTTCAAATTTTTTGGCTTTTTTCATATATAAGGTTGGAACTTCAAGCGCCCGCTCGAGAGTTCCCCCGATCCCAACAAAATTGGCGAGGTTGTTGCGTGGTCTCGCCGGAGCTCCTGTCTGAGCTGAGTAAAGAGTGATTACCTTCAGCAATGCAGCTTTGCCGGGAAAGTAAGAGTCTTCATTAGAGTCGAGATTTGTTAGCCAAGTTGACGCCAACTTGGTTTGCAAGATCTTTACTTCAAATCTGACTTCACATTCCTTTGTCGTTGGAGCTTTGTTTTGAGCCTTGCTGCTCTCCGATGCCCCGTGCGCTCTTTTGTGCCGAATCTTTAATGGACAAGAGTTGCCCACCTCACTGACGCCAGCTTGGTTTGCTCTTCTTGTACCACTTCAAGTCCTGCACTTTGTTGTCTTGGACCTTGATGTCCTGCTTCAACCTGTTTAGTACATAAGTGCATCCATTCTTAGTGACAAAGTGCCTTTGGCCCACCTGACTCCAAGTGAAACCACCGCGAACCTTTGGCATTCGAACTTTTGCACTTCTTCGGCTTCGGTTCACCTGACTTGAGTGCTCTAGCTTGCCTTGACTCCAAGACCTGCTTTGCCATGCTCTAGCCAAACTGTCCCTCCACCTGTTCAGGCGGTTTTGACCTTTAAGCCATAATCTGCCTGTTTCTGTTCATTAAGGCGCAAAGTCTTTCCACTTCGTCTTGCTTAGGCCCCCATGACACCATGCTGACCTTTACACGGCTCCGTTTCCTGACTCTGCACCATCACCTTGAGCCTTTGACGCTCTGAATGTGTCTTGCCGTACTGCGAAGCCCCAGTCTTCTTTGACGTCATCCCAACAAGCTCTGCTTGGACGGCTAGGAGCCAAGTTTTACTTGCTTGAACTTCGCCTCGGGTCGGTTCTTCTTCTTTTGCTCCCGCTTTGCCCTTATGGCTAGATTTGAGTGCTTTCCACATCCAAGCTGCCATAGAACTTCAGTGAGCCAGCTGCCACCTTGACGCACCCAACTGCATGCACACTGCCACTAGCACACACAGCTGTTTCCATCTTCTGGTAACTTGGTCCAAGAACACGCCTTCGAACTTCAGTGAGCCAGCTGCCACCTTGACCCACCCAACTGCATGCACATTGCCATCTGCACATCTAGCTGTTTCCATCTTCAGGAGTGACCTTGGAGAGCCAAACGACTCCGGTCCACTTGCCCAACTCCAGTTGTACAAGATCACGCCCTCACCCAGAGTGCTATGTGCCCGGCACTACGGTTCCATGTCCTGAACTCGAGCGATCACAAGTAGTCCCCTTCATCAAGCTCGCTTTCCACAGCCCTTCAACTCTTGTGCCTCTGCAGCCCTTGGTGGCCTGATTTGGCACGTTCCTTCAAGTTGGCCCTCCCCGGATTGCTCCAGTTCGGGCCGGGGTGTGCCCTCGGCACGATGCATCCTTGGACTTTCCGGGAGGCCCAGGGCTCTTGGCGCCGCGCGCGGACTTACCCTCACCCAGGCGGTTGCTTCGGAGGTGAAGTGACGCGGGCTCGCTGGCCGCAGTGGGCGACCCGGCCACAGAGGGAGCCATGGGGTCTTGGTGCCTCTCCTAGGGCTTACCCTCACCCGGCTCGGTACATCGGAGGAGAAGGAGGTGACGCGTGCGCGCTGGCCTCGGCGGGCGGCACGGCCACAAGAAGGTGAATGGGTCATGGGTGTTTTGGTGCCATCGAAGGGACTTACCCTCAACCGCATGCCCGGAAGCCCAGGGCTCTTGGTGCCTCTTCTTAGGACTTACCCTCACCCAGGCAGAACGTCGGAGAAGAGGATGAGAAGAAACCCAGGGCTCTTGGTGCCTCTCCATAGGGCTTACCCTCACCCCAGGCGGATCGCGAAGGTTCAGTGTATGGCCCTTCATGGCCTGAAAGGGGTATTGACGCCTTCTGGTCTCACCCTGCTTTTGCACTGCGGAAGGAGTGCGGGTTCGGCTTGCTGCCTCCCCCCTTGAGGATCCTGGGTTGATCTGAAGAGGCTTCGGCTCCTTCCGGCCTAGACCTCGTTTTTCTCTCAGCACATGGAGAAGTTCGGGGCTTCAGCTTTGCTGCTTCCACCCAAGGCGCAATCCTTGATGATCTGGAAGGGCGTCGGCTTCTCCTGCCTAGCCCGTTTCTTCGTTGGTGAGGTTTGTGTGGCTCCTTTGCCACGAGGCTCGCCATGGCCTCAGCGGGCACCTTTGCCGCTTGTCTTCTTCATGAGTTGGCTCGGCGGCTTCATTCTGCTCTTGATGGGCACCACACCGAGACGACGTCCCATTCCGCCGCCTCAAGTTTCTTAGCATAAGCGGACCCGGTCCCATTCCCGGCGCTGCCTCCGCATGCGTGGCCCCTTTGTCTTTGTCTTTGACCTTGAGTGACCTCCAGCCCGCGGTCCTCATCTGAGGTGCTGCTGGTCCGCGTGCCACCCTTGTCTTGCCAGCCTCGCCGTTTTCTTTGAGCTCTTGAGTTGGCGTTGGTGGTAGCTCTGAAAGATCCCGAAGCCTGACGGCCCCCACGAGGATCAAGCTAGATGCTTTCTTCGTTCAGCACTGTTAAGTGGTAACTCTTAGAGATCCCCAAGCCCGCTGATCTTCCATTACTGAAAGTGCTGACGGCCCCCACAAGGATCCAGTTTGATTCTTCCTTCGTTCAGCTCTTTGCCAACGTCGAAAGTTGGGTCTTTGCACCTGTGACCTCACCTCGGCTTGAACCCAACTGTCCACTGACCCCAAAACATGTCGGCCAACTCAGGAATTTCTCCAAAAGGACCACGCGGTTGCGATCCCCTCGGAAAACTGATCATTTTTCATATATAGCACTTCCCCAAATTCCTTCGTCTTGAGGCCCAACGGGAGCTGCGCGGTCCACCCCCCCAGGCGCCGTCAGCTCGGGGTCCCGATGGGTCCGGCCACCCATGCCATCCTGTGCCTTTCACCCTGCTCCACAAGATCGGTAAAGGTCACGACGGGCAAATTCCGCTGTCTTGAGGCCCGAATCTCAGTTGGCAATTTTGTGCCGTTTTCGGCTCGTGGCCGTCACTTTGGCTCGACTCGCCGTTTCGCCGTTTTTCGGCCGTTTTTGCCGTTTTCGACGTTTTCGCCGTTTCTGACGGTCCCGCCGTTTTTCTCTTCTGAAGCCCATGTTGGCTCTGATACCAAGTGTGATGGCCGTACGGACGCGAGCCCAGTACGAGCGGACGTCCGGCACGAAACACCACGTCTTTGCCGCACGCGGCCCTTGATGGCTCATGACGGCTCCACCGGCCCATCGAGCGCGTTGCGCGCGTTTGCCTTGCGGGTCTCACCGACACTTGCCCTTCATGCCCGGCTCGGCTCCAGGGGCCTCACTCGGGACTTGCCTTCCATCCATGCCCTGCCGGCCTAGGGTCCATCGCGGCCCCGTCGGCACGGCCCGGCCCGCCGGCCACGTCGGCGGCCGTTTTTCCACCGTCCACGGTCCCGTCGGCTCATTTGGTCCCGACTCCGTCAAGGTAGGGAGGGCATCCCCCGGAGGCACTCGGCTCTCATGAACACCGCTCGCAACGCGGGAGGCCTAACGTGCCTACCCGGTGCGTGAGTGCGTCTCGGTGCCTACCATGGGTCCATGCTTTGCCCCTCCAAGCACTTCCTCCCCATATAGATGCATTATATTTGGGGCGGTCTAGCATACCCCTCGGGCACCATGTCCCTCCGGATAGAAATCCCGCGACGCGTCACGGTAAACGGCCGTTTTGGCCGTTTTTAGCCAAAAACGGCCGAAACTGACGGAACGCGTCACAGATGTCGATGTTGAGGTATGAGATCTCTGATGCCGTGCATACCATGGTGATTGCCCACAAGTATCTCACCGGGCTAGTACCAAATTCAATATCCAAATCCAAATCCAATGAATCCAACTCCAAGTTCCAAGTCCAAATCAAATCCAAAACCAAGTCCAGATCAAGTCCAAGTCCAGATCCATGTCCAAGCTATATGTGTAAGTTCCATGTTCATGTCCAAGTTCCAAGTTCAAGTCCAAGTTCTAAATCCACTCGCTCATCCCGTGATTAATGTCCACAACTCGTATAGCCTTGTCAATGAAGAAAACCTTGGAAAATCTTTTTTTGCAAGAAAACTGATATAAAACCTGTTTTAATGGTTTTCGGGCGATAAAAATCTCCAAAAAGCAGTTTTTAGGGTTTTTTGAGCAGTTTTAGGGTTTCTGAAATTTCAGTCCGTACATGTCCGTATAGCTCCGTATCGCCCATGCATATGCCCATACAAGTCTAGGGCTGACCGTATATTTGAAAAGCAAGTTGGAGAAGGTGTTGATGGCGAAGAAGAAGCTCTCCATGATCATAATGATGCCCACACACACCTCGATCTCCTTCATGATGCTACAAGAGAGGTTCAAGCCTTTTCATACTTGCTGCTTTTTGCCAAAAGCTTTTGCATGCTTTTGCTTTTTCCTTTTTGCCTTTGCTTTTGCTCTTTTTTTACTTTTATTAATAAAATATCACTCAACTTTTGGTGCTTTGCTTTTCTGGCTTTAAGGCCTTAGAGCTGCTTTTTGAGAAAGCGCCTTTTAGCTTTTTGGTCCAGCTCAGTGGACCCTGTGAAAGTGGAACAGCATAAGTGTGAGCATGGTGGTTGGTGAGCAAGATAAATGTAAGGTAAATTTTTAAAGATGCATACTTGGGAGTCCGGACAAAAGAAATATGTGTGGACAGCCCCAAGTATGAATGGGGACCAAGGTTTTTAAGTTTCTAAGGTTAACAAATCTTGGGTGGCCCTTAGAAAGTTTAATAAACTTTAAAGGGCCACTAAGATATTTATTGAGGGAGGGCTACTCCACTTTTGGAGTACACACCTGCTTTCCATCTCTCTCTCTCTCTTGCTTTTTGAGAAGAAGGAGTCGACTAGCTGCGTGGAGAACAGGTTGCCTGCAGGAAACCGTACACATGTGTGCTGCAGGTACAGTTCTGTACGGACAGCCGGCGCATCACACAGTCGTACACGTGTGTTGCAGGTACTATCTGGTTGCGCTGCGTGGAGAGAGCCGGGCCGGCGCATCACAGGCGGGTACATCTGTCTAGCTTTGCATGTAGCGCATCAGTCAGGCGGCTGTAGGTACAGTTCTGTACGGATAGGTACAGGTGGGTACAGTCCTCCCGGTCCAGTCCAGCAGTTCAGGCGGTGCATCAGTCAGGCGGCTGCTGGGTGAATAGTACAGACAGGTACACACGTGTGCTACAAGTACAAATCTATACGGACAGGTGCACACGTGTGCTGCAGAGTTGCTGACACAGGCGGTTGCAAGTACAAACTGGTACGGTCAATCCATCCGGTGCAGAACTGCGCATAACAGTTGGTAAACTCTGAACATATCTTTCTCTCTTTCTTACCACTGGCTTATGTCTGCTACAGAGTTGTTTCTTCTGGCCCTTTGTGAGAGGAGGGGTATGGCAGTTTGAAGGGTGGAAACAGAGTTGGACAGTGGATTTGTACTTGGGCTGAGTTTGAAGCCATGAACATGGAATAGCCAGATGCGTGCTCAAGGCTGCCCTGTTGTATTGTCTTGGTTGATTAGAGGAGACCATAGTGTGTTGCTTTTGTGGGACACAGATCTGTATGTGAATCCTCTATGCTAAGAGGTCTTGAGGGCTGCCAGATTGGACATGCAGGTTTACTTTCCTTGACTGGCTTTGTTGTACTCAGTTAAACTTTCCATTGAATTTGAATAAAGAAATACCGAAAGGGGCGCCAAGCTTTGGGGCCAACAGGTGTCGTTTTTCGTTTTATTCTGGAGCATTCTAGCTCCTGTTCATTTGTTATTTGTCTGGACTACAATTGGATAGGTGACTGCTAGTCTACCGCACTTTGGTTTCTACTAGAGGCCGGTTTCACAGTCTCCTCTTTCCAATGGTGCCCTTGGCTCGCGGTCAACCTTGTTTGACTTTTTGCTTTTTCTTGCTTTTTTAACCAAGAAGGGTGCTTTTCTTAATCAAATCTTATGGGCCCTGTCCCCATGTCTCCTTCCATCTATCTGATGTCCGGGCATGGGTTTTATCATGGAATAGAGCTAGGGGGGCCAAATAGTTACATTAGGTCTGAGTTCTTTCCACCAGAGCAAAGCCTTGCCCGAGAGGAAACTTGCTGTTAACTGAATCTTTTTGTCATCGCCATATGGATGAAACTGGAAGTGGACCTGCCACTTATGTAGCCATGGTCCACAATCTCCTTGGTACGTTGCTTTTGCTCGCCCTCGAACTGCTCCAGAGTGATGTTGGGGCCTAAAGCAGACGCCAAGGTATCCATGCCCGAGAGAATAGATAGAGTAGTGGTCAATAAAGAGATGGAATTCTGCAAAGTTTGCATCTGCACGGCGACCTGTGCCTGATGCTCCGCCAAAGAAGCCTCGAAAGTGATTTAACTCTTGAAAATGAGATTTAGTCACGAAATCTTTGAAAAGATTGGCGTGGCGGTCCGGGAGCTGGCAGATTTTCGTGTTTGGGAGAGGGCTCCATCTCAGATTTTTGGGTCGACATCCCAGAAGAGGAGAGACAAAAAGAAAGCAAAAGCTCCCGAAAGCTAAGAGATAACCCACGCACAAAGGGTTCGGGTAGCACTAAGGAGAGTTGGCGGCCAAAGGAAGAGAGAAAACAAGAAGGTGCTACCAGCCCGATATGGTGCAAGAGAACCCCACGAAAGCCAGTGCTGAAAATGAGAAGCCTTTTATTTCCTAAAAAAAAAATTCCACGCTAAAGGGTTTTAAATCCATGCGAGATTTAAAAAAATGGCCCGAGTTGGTCGCGTTTTTCTCAGCCATGTTAGATGCGTCTTTTTTTAGCCATGTTGGATGTGTGTTTTTTTAAAGCCACGCAACATGCTTTTTTTTTTAAATTAAAAAAAAGGGTTGCCGTTAAAAAACGCGTGAGAATTCCATCAGCGCTAGAAAAAACGCGGAGGCATGTGAGCTTTAAAAAAACACTGCACCCGGTTGTACGCCACCTGTTAACAACAGGAAACGGAAAAAAAAAACAAGGTCGCCTCGGTTCTCTCTCTCTCTCTCTCTTACGCATAGCGCCCTACAAGGCTTCCTTCTCTTCTTGCCAAAAACAAAACTCTCTATTCACTCGCCATCCTTCACGACCCACTTCTTGACCACCACACTCCTACACGGGTTCTAGCGATGCAAAGAAAACAATAGTTCTAAAATCAGAAAAAAAAAACAGGCTATGACATGAACTCATACCTTGCCTTTGATCTTCTCTTCTCTACCTACCGACTTGCACGCCCTTGAGGCACGCTCTGATACCACTGTCAAATCCCCCAGACCCACCTCGTGGGGCAAACCTGCTACTACAAGACCCGAAACCTGCAAACAAAGCCCACAAGACCTAGCTGTCCCCACCGAGCCACGAGCTGAACTACCTAGCAAGACGCACCGACTAGTCTCTACCCCATGACGTCCCATACCGCCACGGAGCTACCCTCGCGGGCCTCGAGATTGTTGCGGCATCGGCTGCATGAAGTAGGTGCACGTTTGCCCTAGATCCAGGCTCCTGACCGCAGAGCTCTCGCATAGCCTCGCGAGACTCTGACTAACTGATTGACCCTGGCCACCCTTCTAGGCTCTTGGCCGGTCACCGGGCGTCCACACGTGCGCCCGCCCATCAGTCCATCCCTAGCCCAGCTCGCCAATCAACCTGCCTAGCTCCAAGCTACCCCGAGCTTCGAAGCTAGTCTTGTGTGCGTGCTGCACATGGTAGATACACTTTGTGGGCACATGACAAAATGTTAACAGAGATGAGTAATGCAGCGGACATCTCACATCAACACAAGCACACACACTAATAACTTGTAACTAATCTGTATATTAGAGGAATAAGATCACAAGAAAAGTGTCTATATCTGTTACAATTTTTTCCCCAGGATGTTACCCAAGTTGGTGAAAAGCCCAGCTTTTCCCCAAACACTGGCTGCTCTTGGCTTTCGACCATCGCACTGTGTGGCTGCTCAATCCCTGACGATGAAGCCCAATCGATCGATCGATTGATTAGAAAATGGAGGGGTCTGCTCTGTTTATAGGACACTTCGGGGTCCTAGGTAGGAGCCTGCTCGACCTGCTATTAGACTGCTTCCTGGCTTGTGTTTGCAATGCCCAACCTGTGCACGTGGCTGGCCAACTGTCCTCTCCACGTTGTGTGACTAACTCTCCACATTGTATGACTGCCTCTCCATGCTACACGATTGCTTGTCCGGGCTAGTCAGCAGTCAAGTGGACTACATGGTAGAGGACGATGCATGTGACCAAAGGTTGGTTTGACTCTCGATGGGGGATGATAGTTAAAAAGCGGATCAATGAACAAGAAACCACAGCCGTCCAGCATTTTGAGTGAGCAGAGTTGGTGGCCTAGCAATGCTTAAGGTCATCAGAACTGTGAGAGGTCACATTTATTGGGGCACTCGTGCATACCAGCAACCCTATACTCCTTATGATACGAGCTGCACAGAGGAGGAGCTCAGGGCCAGCCATTACAGTTGATGTCTACATTGTGAAGTATGTCTTTGATGGTGTGCTTTCGATGTGTTCATGACCAGCTGAAATGATGCATGTGTGAAAGGGGCAGGCCGTAAACTCCGCCAATTTTAAAGTACGTGATTGCCTTGTCATTAGAATTGAGTTGATATACTATAATGTTTGATTTTGAAGTAATTGCAGGAATAATATCTAACTGAAAGTGAATTGCTTGCTCATTAGGTGTTACTTTGAGCTTTTGGATTGCTTAATGAATTACTCTTTCTTTGTTGCAGTTACTCATTGCTGTGGCCAGTAAAAGATGTACTCAAAGGAGAGGAATGCACCCGTGACTTTTTATTCGGCTTTGGAGAGGAGAAGCAACGATCTGCACGCCTTACAGCATGGTTCCACACTCCTAAGGATTATTTTGAGAAGGTTTGAAATTGTAAAAGACGAACTCAGCACATTCTCTTGCTTGTTTGAAGGCACTTGTACATGTGCTACCCAGAGCATCTTGGTTACCTTTTTTCAAAAGTCCACTTTGTTTGCGATGCTCCTAGAATTTTTATACTTCCAGGATAGCTATGCCAAGATAGTGATGTTTCCGATACCTACAGATGTTTTGGATTGGGCTACAAGAGTTGGAACCTCTGAGAGACAATGTAGGGTCCTAATATTGGAAGAGAGTGCAAGGAAAAAAATCTGTATGGGAGCTGTTTTAATCTTTTGCAGCAGCTGATTGGAAGGATGCTGAATAAACATGGCAGCCGGAAGCTAAAAGAGGGCTGTGCTTGTACCTGCTTTAGTTGTAATGTTATAGGTTAGTGCTAGGGATAATTATTGTATCTCCAAAAGGAGTGGGTCTCCATCAAGAGGTTCCAGAGAGCACACTACAAAGGTTTACCTCATGACTTGTTCCTAAGAATGCTTGGTTGTAAGCTCCCCACTCTGACCCAAGTTTGAGGAGAAAGCAATGAGCAAGGAAGACCTTGGATCTTGGATATTGTAACGGGAAGCGTGTATCTTGGGATGATTAACCATCAAGTTAATTAAACACTCTTAAGCATGAAAGATTAAACCACAGAATTCACGACCATAAATACTGCACTAGGTGTCAACAGTGGCCCCTTCCTTACAGTACCGAAAGAGTATCTCTTGTACAAGGTTGGAATGACTGGGAGCTACCTCCACCGGCTCATTTGCATTGCAATTGAGAGATGAATACATTCAAATAGTAGAGTGTTGGTGTACTGGATCATTTGCCACACAGATCACGGATTGGCTCACCACTTGAGGTGGATTCCCACTTTCAGAGGGTAATGCGGTTTTCCCACTCCGAACAGCATTACGGAATCTTCAAATCAGCCCTAGAACATGCCAAACAGCATTAGAGTTCCTTTGGGCAGTAGTTGGGCATTTTGGAGTGGTATAGCTCAAGAAACAGGCCAAAACACAATAGCTAGGTAATGGATCTACAGAACTTCCTTGGCTTGTAGAATCTTTTTTCATATCTCAAATTCAGCCCATGATGCATTGGGCCCCACATCTTGCACTTCCTCCTTGCCACGGGACGGCTGTCCCACCAATACCAAGTTAGGGTCACGTGCAACATGAGCATATCCGTTCTCCAAAGCATCCAAAGGATGTGTCCATTGGAATATCCTGGAAGTGGGCATTTCCTAATCCCTTGCTTGGCTATCCAACTGTAAAAAAGTGCACTATTTATGGAATGTCGAAGCCCACAAGATCGTTTCCCACTGAGAAGAGGGAAACAACTGTGTTCTGATATCAATGTAACTCACCTGGGTAGGTGTGAGCACTTCTTGGACATGGTCTTATGAATAGATTAACACTAAAAAAGCCAATAGAATGGCACAATGAACCACCACTGGGGTTGGAACACCCCCCCACTTTTTGGAGTATTTTACTTGTACAATCACTTGGGCTTATCAAGCCAGGCTTGTCACAAACAAAGGAAATGAATACAAAATACTAAACATGGTTTTGCCAGTTATGAAAACGGAAGAAGAATGGTCACAACCTTCCTGGAGACAAGAGAACATGAACACTGTTGTTTCGAGACCACGCACAAACATGTGCTCTCGTTACATGAGCTTGGCTCTCCTTGAACGGGCATCGAGTACACTCCTGGGCTCAACTGGAAACAGGAGCAGAGTTCTAGAAGAACATTGAGTGCGTCAGTAGCAGCAACAGGTCTCAGGCGGTGCCCAGGGGCACAAAATATGCACCATATGGCATAGGCACTCCAGGCAACACCAGAAATCAATGACCAGCTCAAGATCCGGCCAGCCAGCAAAAGAACACCCTCACAGTGCTGTCCGTATGTGCGGTACAATGTATGGCTGCTGACGTGGTAGACCGTACAGGGTGGTATAAGGGTCGGCAAGGTTGCGGGATCTAGTCAGCAAGAGAAGGGCGTGGAGAAGATATTGATCACCGTGGTATGCTCAGATTTCCAAATGGTTTTGAGTGTAGGCACCTGGAGGAAGAAAATAATAGAGAGCTTGTCCTGCAGGAGATAGTCGATTAGCCTCTAGGAAGGAGCAGGATGGCGTGGAGGTTGATGAGCAGCCCTCCAGCCACTTTGCACAAGTCCACTCACTTGCCTAACATTTGTGTGGGGTGCCCAGGTCGGGTACCCACCAGGTGCCCAAAAGATGTTTGGACCCCAGGCACTTGGTCTTGTCCACCCTAGGTTTTTAATGAAGGTTCTAAAACCTTTACATTTACGTTAAAATATTATAACAAAGGTTATAAAACCTAGGCACTTGGTCTTGTCCACCCCGGGTTTTTAATGATGGTTATAAAACCTTTACATGTACGTTAAAATATTATAACAAAGGTATATATAGTACTTACCACTTGTTCACATGCCAAAAACGAAGTTTGAAGACATGGCATTCTCATGGTTCACGGGTGGGCTTCCCTTGCCTGTGAATAGGACATGCCATAGCGTGGCCTAAAATGTGTTTTTGTGCGATTGCTTGTTATGACGTGTCCTGTTCACAGGCAAGGGACGTCCACCCATGAACCATGAGAGTTACCTCTTGAAAGACGCGAGGATCATCGTACAATTTTGTAGATGTCTTGCTGGGAGAGTTACCTCCTGAAAGACCCGAGGATCATTGTATAGATTTGTGTTGGGTAGTTCAGTGTCCAATAGGCCCGCATACCACGTGAGTGTTGTCGTGCAACAAGAAGAGATTATGAAGCAAGTAAATAAGCTGTTAGAGAAGGGTTTGGTTCAGCCAAGCTCTTCGCAATTTTGCTCCCTAGTGCTTTTAGTGCAAATGAAGGATGGTTCCTTCCTTGATTATCGGGCTTTAAACAAGCTAACAATCAATAACTCGCACATAGACAGGGCATTCTCATGGTTGACGGGTCATCCCGTGCTTATGAACGTGACACGTCATAGCACACAATTGCACAAAAACAGTTTCAAGCATGCAAAGGATGCTCGGCCTCCCATTTAGTGACACGAGCATAGTTGCATTTCGTACATGTATGGATCCGTACCATACCAGACTACACGTTCCGTACAAGTATGGGAATTTAAAAAAAAATGTTATGCATACATACATACATACATACATACATACATACATACATACATACATACATACATACATATATATATACATATATATATATATATATATATATATATATATTGTCTGTTCTTCTTTGGGTTGAAAATGAAAAAAGAAAAGATAATAATGTGAATATTGTGTCTTGCTATCAAATTCTTTTCTTTTTAAAAAAAAATTCCTTGAATTTTCTTAATTTTTTTGAATTTCTCCCAATTTTACCAATGTCACATCGTCGGATTTTCCTATTTTCTCCATTACCAATTTCCCAATTATCCCAAGTCTCCCGATTTTGTTTCAATTTCTCCCAAGTCCCTCCAAATTCTCCCAATTTTCTCCTAATTCTTCCAATCTTCCCAATTTTAGCAATTTCTCCGAAGTCTCCCAAATTTTCCCATTTGTTTTCCAATTCATTGATTTTCAATGTTTCATAAACTTATATATATATATATATATATATATATATATATATATATATATATATATATATATATATATATATATATGTAAAAAACAAAACATGAACTTACTTAACGTATCTCATCTTGATGCGTACTTTTCCTATCATACCCAACACATTCAAGATGTACCGTATCTAATATTTCTATCCACGAGATTGGGGGACCATGTGGGTGGCTAAACGGTGGTATCCATAATCTTTTGTCTCATGCGAGACACAATACATAGGCAATTGTCTTTCATGAGAGAACCCTTTTTTATCACATAAGAGGCATGTGCATGACCAGCCATTAAATCAGTCAAAAAGCTGCCAAAATCAACATCCATATCGTACATACCACCCTGCATATGGCAAAAATGCAGTCACATATGGTTTCCTGTACAATGCATCTGCCACCACATTTTTTTTCTGTGAAGTGTGCACAATCTGAAAATGAAACATAGAAAGGAAGTTGGCCATCCTCATTTGCTTCTCCGAAAGCTTTATTTGCATGAGAAAATACCACAAGCTTTGGTGGTCGGATTTTATTGTAAAATCAGCCCCAAGAATTTAATGTTTCCATATCTTCAAGGCATGAATTACAGCTAGGAGCTGTTTCTCATAAATGTCTAGAGAAAGCTCAATATTATGTAATTGTTGGCTCTCATAAGCCATGGCATATCCCTCTTGATTTAGGATAGTCCCTATGTAGTTTCCAGATGCATCACACTCCACACTGAAAAGTTTTTGTAAGTCCGGAATCACCAACACCGAATCATTTATGATTGCATCCTTGAGATGGTAAAAAGCATCTCTTTTCTTTGATGTCCATTTCAACATTGGCTTTTGCTTAGTTAACTTATGTAATAGCGTGGCAATCCATGCAAAATGTCTAATGAACTGCCAATGATATGAGCATATTTGAAGGAAGGTGTGGATCTCATGCACGGATGTCAACTCTGGCCAATTTCAGATGGCATCTATCTTTGCGGGGCCCATCCACACATCATCCTTTGATACAATATGCCCCAAAATAATGTATCTCAGAGAAGAAAAACTCACTCTTTTTGGCAGTGATGTCATAGTCACAAGAAACGTTTCGAGGTTTTTTGGGTTTTGTTTTGTAAGGTTTCGTCCCTCGGCTAAGAAACTGCGAGGTTTCGAAAAATCAATATTTTCTTTAATTCTTAAAAACTTATAGAAGCTACCTAAAACTGAAAAACACATGAAACATTAACTTTAAAACATAAGATACATATTACAAATTACATTTCATCATTCATAAAGTCAGGACTCAAGAATCACGAGTTATCAGTGATCATTCATAAACGAAGTTACCAACTCAAAACTATCACATAAATCCATATCAAGACTCAACAACCATCTCAAAAAGTAGAATAGATAGTAGAATCTGGACACATGACATGAATCCATGAGCAAAAAAGTAGATCAAAAAAGTAAACATAAAGTGTCTCATGTGACTATGTCACATGACAGTCCACATGATAGCCTCTAGGAGCCTAGAAGCTAGTCCTCTCTGGACTCTCCCTCTTGTGAACCACCAATGTCAAAGATATGAGGACTACTAGAGATATGAGGACTACTAGGAGAATCAGAGGCCTCTAGCTCTCCCTCGTCTGAAGCATCTGAAGGTAGCATCTCTCGCATGAGAAGTGAACCAGTGCCACAACCCCACCTAGCATGGCCACCTCTGCAAGTAACTATAGTACCTCTAGACTGACGGGCACTACTACTGCCTTGTTGTCTGTATGTCTAGAGGTGAGCACTCCAGGATGTACCCACATGATCATCTCGGAGTCGTGGTGAAGGTGGGTCCTCATCAAGATCGCATGGCTCTGTAGTAGCAAGAATGGCACGTGTCACACATTTGAAGCATGCCTCATCCCCCTAAAGGAAATCATATGCCATATCCTCATCTGTGCGCCTCTGAATGAATGTGAGATCAATCTGCTCATCACGCTCAAGGCCTCGCTCTAGCTTTGCAAGAACCTCACTGTCAACCTCCTTCACTTTCCATTGGAGAATTCCTCCTCCCTGGATGCTTCCATCATTGTCTTTGAGCTTCTCAAGCAAGCGAAGGTTTGCATTGACATACACCAACTTATCTAGTTGGCTAGTGCTAAGCTTGTGACAAATCAACCACACAAGAAGAGGGTTGGAAGTTGGAACTTGGCCCATAATTCTAATTTCTATCTTTTAAGATTCGTAGTACATACTTTAAAATTTAAAATTTAAAGTTTTGATTCTCAAGACTCTAATACAATGCACATATACCTGTTTCTCTTCTTGGTGTGAATATCTGCACATATGCTCCATATGTGCTCGGTTGCATCACTCGTGCACTCTTGGGAGAGTACACAAAGAGCCAAGGTAGCGTCCATTTATTTCCCACCAAGAGACGGCAAGCCGTCTCTGCTCCTGTCTCATGAGTCATGGCAACCTCCTGTGCAAACTGGTCACGATCGTATGTAAAGAGGATGACATTCTCCTTAATCCTATTCGTAGTACATACATTCGATTCAAGAATAAGGATAGGAAAACTTAAGTTTGTAAGTTCTTATTTGAAACTTGAAAATCTAAAATTTGAGGTAAGAGTAGGACTCAAGAGTAAAAGAATTTATGTGGCTTGTTGCTCCGTGGAAAAGACTCTATCCAAGTAGGAAGTCCTGCCAAAAATCAACTTGCGATCATTCTAGTGGGTTGCATCCTTGTACAAAGGATGAAGCATGTATGAAACAATATGGATTGGTTTATGAAACCAATTCCATCTTTCGGTCCAAATGCGAGAGAGGTCCGAAAGCTGGCAAGTTACACATTGCATTTTAGAAATTTCAATACTATGATACTATTAAGTGGCAAGTTGTCCAATGATCCATTAGTCATGAGTCATGACATTGATGATTGATCATTGCATGCACCAAATTGAATAGCAAAGAGAGTTGCAATTGCATACCTGTTCCTCGACAAAGCTTTACATGTCGTCATGGATTGCCTAAGGCGTTGCATGTAGTGGTACAATAAGCTCATGGTGCACTCCTCATGATCAAAGAGTCGTAAGATGAAATAAAGGGGTGCAACAGCTTGTCTAATAGCCACAGCCTCATCCCAAAAGTCCATGCTCAAGATGTATTCTACAATGAGATGAGCATCAGGCTTCCGACTTCCAATCCACATTTCCCACTCCTCACTACAAACAAGTCGGCGCAGGGAGTCTTTGGTTTGCACGATCCTAAAATGGATTATGCGAGAGGATAGAGTCATAAGTTACAACCTTAAATTCATGTTAAGAGTGACATAGTAGAGATAAAGATGACATTCATGAATTATGACTTAAATTGTAATTTTCATACCTCTGAAGCACAAGAAAGAGATAGCCGAAGCGAGTCTTTGCCGGCTTCACAAGATCATAATGGCAAATCTCTCTAAAAAGGGCCAAAGCTTGTGTCTTGCGTGTGATGAACTTTATGATGCGCATAACTTTCTCCAAGACGGGCTCTACCCAACTAAGTGATGCCACATCCTCCATCATCAAATCAAGAGGATGAGAAGCACATGGAGTCCACACAATGGTTGGATGATTCCTTTCTACAAATTCTCCTATCTTTGTGCAATTTGAACCATTGTCTGTGATGACTTGGACCACATGTTCGGGCCCAATCTCCTCAATAGCTTGCCTAATGTGCTCATAAATCCACTCTCTAGTAATGTGCAAGCCAGGGGCGGAGGCATCAACGACATGCAATAATGTTGTGCCAGCACAACAAGATACCAAGATGTTGATCATGTGTCGTCGTCTCTGGAAATTTCATAACATAAAAAGAGGGAAATCATAAGAGTCGAGAGTCAAGACACTCCTAAGTCCATGAGTTATAATGGGTTTTCAAGTCTCAAGAGACAACATTCAAGTCATTGCAATGTAACTTGTTACTTTTAAGATATTAAAAGAGAAAAAAGGAGTCAGTTACCATGTCACTCCATCCATCAGAGACAATGGAGTATCCATACCGATGCCAACATGCTTTCAATCCCGTCAACTCACTTTGGATTTGATTAACTTGACTTGTCAAGTGTGTGGTTCTCAAAGACTCGGAATTGACAGGATGCAAGCCGCTAGCTCCTGCTTGTTGCAGCTGTGGCTAGCAATGCATAGTAGAACTTGTGATAGGCGGGAACTCGAGCAATGTTATAGGCAAGATTGCATTGGTAGAAGAACCTTTGCTCGGCAATTTGAGCCTCTTTCTTTAACCTTGGAGCATACCGTGCTTCTAAGGTGCTTTGCCCACTCATAGGTTCTCTACCCCTCTTCTTTGTATAGACTTGGGAGGGCCGAGCACTTGAAGGCATGGAAACATGTGGCTCATCCATGGGTAAATTTGACAACGATTTACCCATGAAAGGAGATTCCGCCGTAGCCGGACGTGAGGGTGCTCCACCAAAAGCCGTAGAGAGTGAGGCCGAAGGACCACTACCGCTGGATGCATGAGTATCCACATTTGATGTGCTTCCTGGTCGTGAGGACTGTGCTTCCTCTCCCCCACGATTTTTTGAAGCCTCAAGTTGCCTTGCCATTTCAACCATCTCTTCAATTCTCTCTCGGGGTAATGAAGTGTGCAAAAGTGGCCGCACTTTATTAAACTTTTGCTCCGAGCCACCATGTGCATAAAATATGCCCTCATTAACACAATAGCAACCATGTGAACCTTGCTTTCCTTCCCATGAGAAATGAGCTCTCACCCATGTGCTACTACCTCGCAAGGTATCACCACAATATTTGCAAACAACACACTTGGTACCAGAAGTCCTATACCTATGAATGAAAATGGTGTCTTCCCATACATCACGGGTGCCATCCTTCTTGTTTCGGCGAGGCATTATGGACAAATCACTTGATTTGATGCCAAATTAGCTTTGATTAAGGCTGAATTTTGCAAAACTGAATAAAAGAATGGAGAAATTGGGTAATAATCAAGACATGAAAGAAGCCAAAAAGAGATGAAGAGAGGAGAAGAAGAGAAAGAGAGAAGAGAAGAGCAAGGAGAGAAGAAGAGGAGAAGTGGAGGAGGAGAAAAGGGGAGAAGGAGAGAAGAAGAGAAGAGAAGAAGATGAGAGAAGAAAAGGAGAAGAGAAGAGAAGAGAGAAGGAGAGAAGAAGAAGAGGAGAAAGGGAGAACAGTGGCAAGCTGTGGGCTCGGGCTGCGAGCAGGGCGG
>NC_141090.1:36207273-36217273 GCF_041138505.1 Cibotium barometz | reverse complement strand
CATTTTTGACAAGCCGGATTGCCCCACCTGGTAGATCACCAGACCTGGAACAACCAGCAGTGGGCCTTTAAACTGGGCCACACATCTTCAGTTCTCCTACTGCATGAGCCTGTGTAAAGGCCTGAACCCCTGTTGGAAAGTCAATGGTGGTGTGATAAGCGTTCCTCTCTCTCTCTCTCTCTCTATGATGATGTATTTCATGGACATGATGCAACCTTTTGGTCTTATAGGTCATTTTGACCTTTTGTAGACGTTAATACAACTCTCTCTCTCTCTCTCTCTCTCTCTCTCTCTCTCTATATATATATATATATATATATATATATATATATATATATATGTATATATATATATATAATAGGTGGGAATGCCCTCTTAGATGTGAACACCCTCTATATGTGTGTACTTGTTATGAGCATGCGAACACTCCCTATGAGTCACAAGATAAGTGTGCCATGTGTCATTAGTATGTGTGTGTGTGTCCAGTCGTGTCAAAAGATAAGGCCTACAAAAGCATTGTACTTGGTTACACATATATCAATCTAAACATCATTGAGTTGTGCAATACTCTGTCTCTTGAACTTTGCCATTTCTCTCTCCCTCTCTCTCTCTCATTAGGGAGTTGAGACCCCATGGGAGACATCCACCCCGGCCCCAGGCAACCATCACTAAGTTCTTCCGACCACGAAAGGACACCCCACCAGCCATGGATGACATACCCACAGCCTCATCGATCCACACATTCTGGAGTGCCCGACCCCCCGCCAAACCCACTCTGGTGTAACTCTAGACCGGGCCATAGCACTACAGCGGGCCGGACGTCCGCAACTCCCTAGACCTTGCTAGCAACACAGACATCAGTCCTGGCTTGAGGAGATCTTGGAGAGGCATAGAGCCACCTTCCCATGCCCCGACAGATTTGCAGAGCCTTCTATAGGCTAACCCCATGCTCGATATCCTTAATGTCCCGGCAGATTTGCAGAGCCTTCTACAAGCACCCCATGCTCAATATCCTTGATGGCCCCCTCCCCCTATCGAGGGGCTAGCTCCATAGGTTGTATGAT
Source organism: Cibotium barometz (assembly GCF_041138505.1). Lineage (NCBI taxonomy): Eukaryota > Viridiplantae > Streptophyta > Polypodiopsida > Cyatheales > Cibotiaceae > Cibotium > Cibotium barometz. The sequence continues at coordinate 36,216,209 of NC_141090.1, read as the reverse complement.
GATGATGGTCCCACTTTGTATCATATGGCTCGGATTTGACATTCCCAGCTCATAGCTCTAGTTTTTGTTTTCTTTTGTACTATGATGAGATTACAATGACACTATTGTATCACTTTTGGTCTAATAGACCCACTGGGTCTTTTGAAGACATTTAATATAACATTCTCTCTCTCTCTCTCTCTCTCTCTCTCTAACTAACTAACTAATGCTATTACATAAGTTTTTTGGGGCTTTTCAAAAAATTGAGTCCTTTGCATCAAATTATGGCCTCTGAACAACCAAAATTTGGGGGTTTTCCAAATTAGACTCTTGCATGGATCTCAACAGAAGTACTATTGCCTTTCAGAAGTTCTCTAGGTGCGAATTTTCCTACATGGCAAACCAAGATTTGACTTCTTCTCATGCGAGATGGAGTCTGGACAGTGGTCAAGGGCACTAAAGAAGAGCCCAAAGGACATTGAGGAAGAGCCCAAAGGAGTAGAGGGATCCCTCGAAGTGCGAGCTTAGCAAGACAAGAACGACGAAGTGCTCGCACACATCGGCTTGGGACTAGTTGGCAACCTCATACATCATCTTGACCTAGAGAGGCCAGCTAAATAGGTATGGTAAAAACTTGAGAATCTATTCGGAAACAAGATCAGCATATTCCAAAGTTTTTCTCAAGCAAAATTTTTTAAAAGTATGAAGATCAAAGAAGCTCAAAATTTGCAACAACACTCGAGCAATCTAGGTTCCGTTCTTTAGTAACTAGTTGCCCTCAAAGTGTAGGTTCCGTATGAGTCATAGGATAAGTGTGCCATGTGTCATTAGTATGTGTGTGTGTCTCTAGTTATGTGTCAGAAGGTAAGGCTACCCCCTAGCCTACAAAAGCATTGTACTTGGTGAGTAAACAACACATCTATCAGTCTAATCATCATTGAGTTGTGCAATACTGTCTCTTGAGCTTTGTCACTGAGACGGAGGAGCATTACATATGCCGCTACCCAGTATACTATGAGATCCGCGGGAGGTTTCACTGTCTATTTTGTGAGGGATTCGGTCCACTCTCCAGGATCATTGACTTTCAAGACCAGCGTTGCCTGGGCCTCTTCCTGTTTGAGCTCCGCAGACACGGGGACACCTTCTTGAGACACAGGCCCCAGCCACCCCGCCCCCTCCCTCGGCAGCCAACCATCACCAGTTTCTTCCGGACCCAGGAGGTGGAGGAAACCGGCATAGTGGATCTTGTGGACCCTCCACGAGCTGCTCTGGACCTACCTCGCCCGAGAGGAGTTACCTCGGACCGAGCCTCTGCACCCCAGCGTGCCCGACGCCCTCGACCCGCCCCCGTCAGCCACGATCACCTCATCAGCTCCAGATCCAGGACATGCTCCACCGCCCGAGCTACCTTTCCACGTGACATAGCTGAGGGAGACCTCTCGGCCATACTCGTCAACCCCATGCTTGACATTTTGGAGAGTGGTATACCATCTACTCGGAGCTGATGTTGCTCCCATGTTTTTATGTTCTTAGTTTTCCATGACGAGTTTCCATGGACAGTTTTGTATCACCCCAGTGAGATAGCTATATTTATGTTTTCATTCTGTTTTATTTTCCATTCCATGATGAGATATGCCATGGACATTATTGTACCACTTTGGTCTCATAGGCCCATTGGGTCTTTAGTAGACGCTTAATATATCTTTCTTTCTTTCTTTCTTTCTTTCTTTCTACACACACCATGAATATCTTCCATCCACCTTAGCTTAGGTGCACTTGTGTAAACTCTGACCCTAATATCAACATATATTGCATGGTAGAAGCCCTACATAGCTGAGGGAAGAAAGATCACGCGCGCGCGGGGGGGGGGGGGGGGGGGGGGGGGTGGTGGAGGGGGTGTTATAGTTAGAATTCTATCTCTGATTAAGATTTTTGCATTAAATTTTTTGTGGTCCTGGCAGACAAGGATATCCAACCACAAGTACACATTGGACAAAAGCAGCTTAACAGATTATGAGACTCACTTCACAGTAATGGTAAGCATCCGTATTCTTGAAGCTCTTATTCAATGGTGCATGATGTCACAGTCCTTGACAGTTGACCGTCTTTTTGTATGAATTTTTTTCCAGAATTATGGCAGGAAATTGGTACATGTCAACACGCATGATTTCATTCCAGCTTTTGAAGAGGAGCACAAAGGTCAGTAAATTACATAATCATTTTCTAATGATTCTGTTTTATTTATAACCTTATGTATGAGCAAATCTATACAAAGTCCTTGCATACAAACAAAGCGGTATGTTGTATCTGTTGTATGTGGGTTGATTCCACTAACACCCACACATATGGCGACCATGCAATTGTATGGCTGTCCAATAGCTGTTGTGTGCATGAGCGTACACTGTACATGGCTGCCTACACCATCATAGAGCCCCTCCAGTTGCAAGGCTTGAGCTAAGACAAGGCTTGATCCGTACCCTTATTCCCTGTGATTCCCCTCATAGGAACCTCCATTAATGAGCCTGTGGATATATCACTTGCATGGACTTCAGGTGAGAATGTCCCTAACTTTAAGGTCTACTTTACACTAACGTATCATTTACCAACTCTTAAAGCCACATTTACCACAAGTGATTTACCTCAAGTGCCCATATTAAAATTCAGCCCAGTTATGACCTTTGGGGGACTTAGTGGAACTCCAGAGCTCTACCAGGATGATTTCATGTCATACGGATGGCTTGCTCCCAATGAATGTGCCTGGCAATCACAGCCCAATCCTTTCAGTCAAGGTCAGCCACTCCATGCAAACAGTGAGCTCCTTATCTGTAAATGGTGCAAAGTCTTACTGCTGACGCATTATTTGGGGTCTCACAAGATATAAAGTACTATTTTCTACATACATCAATGCCTTAAACATCTCATGTGAGCCTTTCAACCCCTTCTAGGTTAAGATAGAATTGTGTGTGAGTAGAATGGCTGAGCAAAGCATATGCTTTCCCACAGTGAACTGGAGGGACATACACCAAAAAGTTCGACAAATGCTACATTCAGTATTTGAAGGAGCTTTTGCTTTGCATCCTGAGATGCATTCTTCAAGAGCGAGAGCCATTTACGGTGTTGATGTCTTACTTACTGAAGCATTTGAACCCAAACTGTTGGAGGTACACCACATTAGATTCCATTTCCATTTCATTATAGTTCCATATAGGGTTTTAGAAAATTGATGTACTCACAAACAAAATGCTTTATTTTTGGGCTTCAGGTTACTTACTGTCCAGACTGTACAAGAGCTTGTAAATATGATGTCAAAAACGTGCTCGGCAATGGTGACTTGATGAAGGCCAGTGAGTTCTTTAATGATGTTTTTGGTTGTCTTTTCCTAAACTCTTGCAAGAATGTGGCTCCTCTGTAACAAGAACACATGGCATGGCCTTTTTGGTCTACGATGAGAAATTGTTTTGAGATAAGACTGCACCATATTGTGCACCTTGTGTTGGTTTAAAGAGGTGAACATTGTTTTAAAAGCAGTCATAGTACAAAATGGAAAGTGATTATAGCAAAGAATTCACATTTAATGTAGTGGTCGTAGAAGTTGAAGGCTTAGTGGAATATGATTTAGAAAAATGTAGGAAATGTATCATTACACTACAGCACACCCACTATAATAATGCTGGAGTCTTAGTGCTATGTCAATGTACTCGAATCATGTGTACCCTTTTGTCACCCCCTCCCCCCTGCTTCCCCACGCACAGGCTCGCCCACATGTATGAAGCTTAGAGAGGAGCAAGAGGTAGAGACATTCTTTCTTAAGGTCGTGTAAATTATCATAGAGATAACTATGGTAACACATCTTAGTTTCATATGGCACATGCCGTGATGATAGTTTGGATGTATCGTTCATAGCAAGCAATCATATGACATATTACTCTAAATTTTCAACTTGAATTCAGTTGAAGTACCATCTTTGTAAGTACATGTAATGATTCTGAGAACATACATTCTTGAGCTTATTGATTCTGATATTTGGGTTAAGGACCGACACAATCAACCTTTTTTTCAGGTTGTCATAACTCTTATCATCTTTGTTGAGGAGTTTTATGAAAATCAAAATATAATATATGAAATCTAAGCTAGAAGCATTGCATTATTCATAGAATTTAAAAAACTTGTTTACAACAAAACATGGAGATACGAGCAAATCTCAAAGGTAAATAGAGGTGAATGATCAAATGGAGTTGTAGGGAAACGGATTTATGGTTACAGTAACAATATGATGAAGTGGTGGAAAGAAAGAATAGGCACATAACAAAAGTTGCAAGGGTAAAGGAGACAAGCCAACTTATTATTTGAGAGAAGCATGTGCCACAATATTCTATATTATGAATAGAACCTCTACAGTTGTAATACATAACACTACTCTTGATGAGGCATTTACTACTGTCAAGCCTAATATTTCTCATCTTAAAGTTTTTTTTTTTTGGCTCTATTTATTTTGTGCATATTCCAAATGAAAAGAGAGCAAAGCTTCAACCTAAGGCTATTGAATGTGTTTTTGTTGGATATTCTTTGGAGTACAAATGGTGTTCCACATAATAAGATGTATATCTCTCAAATTTGGTGGTTGAACTACACTCATGGTATGAACAATTTCAACAAACAAATGGAAAATCTCTTGATAGTGACTCCATTATTTCTTAACCTATAACAACTCTCAAGCTTGATGTTGTATATTCTACTTCTACTTCATATTTCTTGTCATGAACGGGCAAAATAAGAAGCCTATTGCAAAGAATGCAAGATGAAGAGAACATTGAGAAAATTCTATGCAAGAGGAGATTGATGCATTGAGTCATAACGAAGCATGGGAACTTGTTATATTGCCTTAAAATAAAAACATAGTCTGACTTGTGTTTAGAATTAAACACAAGCTAGTTGAAACAATGCTATGCTCTTCTCAAGTTCATGGATTGGATTATGATCATACTTTCTCATAGATGTCAACAATCAGCAATATTATATCTAGCATCATGACAAGGTTGAAAATTCTGCCAAGTGATTGTTAAGAATGTATTTCTTAATAAAGGGAGACAAAGAAGTACCTTTGAATCTCCACTTATATGCTCCTATGTCCCCATCCCTTGTGTTCAATACTTTACATTTATTGAACCCCTTATGCTTTGGTGTCAACTCTAGCCCATGGCTCCCCCTCCCCATGCTCCATAAGATGGGGTGGCATGAGTAATGTGTCTCTTAGCAATATGTTAAGAAACCCTCCAGCCTCTATATGTAACCATGGTGATAAGATTTGGTATCTATCTTGAAGATGTTCTGAATTCTAAGGCATTTGTAAGCATCCTCCCTTGCTTATGCCAGAAAGCAATCTTCCCCTGCTTATGCCAGAAATAAATCTTTATATAAGCTCGTTTTGGACACATTATCTAGATATGAAGCTACCGAAGGTTGCCATGATAACTTGTTTTGCTTCTGCGTACTCAAAGCACTTTGCCTCTTCTTGCATATTTGAAAGGTGGTGTTTTTAAGAAGAGCCATTTTGTTGTCATTTATCATGGAGCACTTGCATATATTAACTAGCATCATGAAGGGGAAAGAGGCTAGGGTGTATCACCCTTGAATTTTATGTTCCATGGTGTAAATATGTGATTAAATATGTGTAATGTCTGTAAATATGTGATTAAATGTAATGAAGAATTTATATTGAGACTGCTAGCTACAAATTTAGCTAGACGTTTGTGATGCCTAATGAATTTCTTGTTGTGGATGAGATGAGATAACATCATAATTTGGTGTGCAAGCGCACCTAGGTTAGGTGGGGCTAGGATACATGCATGCAAGGAAAATTTGCAATAAAATAAATTTAGAAATAGTAACTGTTAACCTTAATTCTGAGTTTGATCCCAACATATGCCACACACCTTTTGTACCTTTGAATCTTTGCATGGTCTTACATAACTCATTAGTTCTATATTTTGTCTGAGCCCCTCAGGCATGAAATTTGATTGTCTAGATTGCATTGCTATGATCTTGGGGCACACAAAAGAAGACTAAGAATTTTTGATTTATTGAGGAAGCAAACTTGTGTAACTAGACAGGGGCCTTCATTCCATTTTGATCACACATGGTTTGACTCAATGCATTGCATTTGTCACCATTACCCATGCTATACATAGGTCTCAGAAAAAAGAAATCAAAGTGGGTTTTCTTGATTGAATTTAAAACAAACTTTTAAAAATAATTAGTTTACAATTTGTTATATGCGTGCATTGATATCAATATAATTGGAGCTACCTTATTGTAATGCCCCTATAATGCTCTCTCTCTCTCTCTCTCTCTCTCTCTCTCTCAAATGTCTCTATTCTCATAGGAAATTGAGAGGTAGATCACTGCCCAATTGAAGGAGTGGGAAAAGGCTTGTTAGAAATAGGGTTGAAGGAATGCACACACACACATTGGAGAAGCTCAAGGGAGCGCACAATGAGATGATAGATAGACAGGAATGTGTGTTATACAAACATGCTAAGTATACCCCTCAGATGGGTGTATACTAGCACTAGGAAAAAACCTCCGAAAGAGAGAAAAAGGGCCCTAGTTGGTCCTAGTGTGTTCACACGCATCACTACCAAATATGACTATAAGTCGTCCCTAGGAGTGATGATGTGAACAAGGGGTGAGCTGGCACTAAAATTACAGAGATGTGCCACGCTCTTTGGACTGTGAGAGAGCCCAAACTAATCCCCAAAGGGAAGTAAGTTCAAAGCTTTGTGAAAAGCTTCAAAGTTCTCTTGTGAGAAAGCCTTCGTGAATAAATCTGCCATGTTGTCTTGTGTTGGCACATAAGCTAAGCTGATTTTCCCTGTGGAGTAATGATAATGCACCTCAATGTGCTTTGTGCAAGCATGAAAAATTGGATTCCTCGTAGCTGCCATAACACTATGATTGTCTGTAAAGATGGTAGTAGCTAAGGACTCGCCAATACCCAATCACCAATAAGGCATCTGAGCCAAATACACTCAACTATAGCTATAAATGTTGCCATGTACTCAGCTTCACAACTAGAAGTGGCCACAATAGGTTGCTTCTTGTTGAGCCATGATATACATGAATCACCAAGATGAAAGCAAAAACCACTCTAGACACTCGTGTGTCATAACATCCAGCCCAGTCTGAGTCTATAAATGCATACATATGTGATTTACTCCCCTTGGGATAAAATAACCCAAAGTGCTTGGTGTCCTTTAGGTAATGAAACACCCGTTTAATAGAGTTCTGATGCTTTGCACTTGGGCTATGCATAAATCTGCTCAATACTGAGACCCCATACTGAATGTCAAGTCTAGTGTTACATAAGAAGATAAGGCATCCAACACCTTCTTGATACAAACCAACATCAAAAGGGTCACCTGCATCTTCAAGACTAACTCGGAAACCACGTTCCATAGGTGTAGTAACAGGTTTGTAGTCTCCAATATTGAACCTCTTCAACAATGCCTCTTTGTATTATGTCTGCACAGCAGCATAACAATGCCATCATTACGCTGCCGAAACTCAATGCCCAAATAATAGTGCAATGGGCCAAGATTTGACATATCAAAAGACCTCTATAAATTAGTTGTAAATGCTGAAATATGATAATCATCAGGGCTTGTGTGAGCAGAGTAGCATGTCATCAATGTATAGCAAGATGACCAAACATTCATCTTTAGTCCTCTTGATGTAGAGAGTACTATCAATAGGATTGTTGAAAAAACCTTGTGCAAGCAAGTATGCATGTATCTTCTTATACAAAGCTTCTTTCAATCTACATACTTTTGATTCTCGACCTTTCTGAACAAAACCACGAGGCTGACATACATAGACCTCCTCATGAAAATCTCTATTCAAAAAAGGAGTTTTAATATCCAATTCACGTGCATTCCAACCTTTATGTGCTACTAATGCAATGATACTCCGCATGGTAGTCATACGACATGTGGGTGCAAAGGTCTCACCATAGTCAATGCCTTTTTCTTGTGCATAACCCTTTGCAACAAGCCTTTCTTTGTATCACTCGACACTACCCTTAAATTTATGTTTAAGCTTGTAAACCCATTTCATGCCAATGGCCTTCTTGCCATGAGGCAAATCAGGTAACTCCCAAGTACCATTTTAGAGTAAAGCATCATATTTAGATTGCATAGTACTCATCCATTGTTATGCTTCCTTTACTTCATCAAAGGATACATGTTCCTCTTTATTACATAAACTAGCAATAAGCGCATAACCTGCATCAACATGAGATGCATGATGAGAACCTGCACATATTCTGAGTGGCTAATTTACTATCTTGTAGTGTTTTCACCATCCATTTTGGCATGTTTTTTGACTCCTCAATTTCCTTTCGTTCCTCATACACATTTGCCTCATCTCAATAGCCATACTGGTTTGTACCATGTGGGTTGATTTTTAACATTTCTTCGAGTACCCAAATGCTCCACATCAACATGTCTTGCATCGAATAATGGGAGGAGAGTGTTGAATATGTAGTGTGAACTAAGCTTCAAAAGGTGCAACTGTAATGCAAAGCCTTTGTAGGACACTTGTTCAAAACATATGTTGTCTACGTGACTACTTCTAGTCAGAAACCATGAATTAACTTCTTACTTTTGACCATTCCTTCGAGTACCCAAATGCTCTACATCAACATGTCTTGCATTGAATAATGGAAGAGGAGTGTTGAATATGTAGTGTGAACTAAGCTTCAAAAGGTGCAACTGTAATGCAAAGCCTTTGTAGGACACTTGTTCAAAACATATGTTGTCTACGTGACTGCTTCTAGTCAGAAACCATGAATTAACTTCTTACTTTTGACCATTCCTTCGAGTACCCAAATGCTCTACATCAACATGTCTTGCATTGAATAATGGAAGGAGAGTGTTGAATATGTAGTGTGAACTAAGCTT